>NW_015094509.1:24646703-24772156 GCF_001431845.1 Calidris pugnax | reverse complement strand
AGAACTCTGGAGGAGGCTGGCTGATGCAAGATCCTGTGTTAAGCTTTTTTTTTGGGGTAATATGTGTTTTTTTTTGTTTTTTTTTTGGGGGGGGGGGGATAAAATGTTGGAGTGGAGATAAGCATTTCTATTGAAAAAACCCACAAAAATAAACAGGAAAAATATTTACAGAAGTGTCCTCAGAGCCCTGGTTGTTACAACAGAATTTCCACAGCATGCAAAGTAACAATAAATAATCTGTGTGCATAATTCATTTTATTTGAGGGAAGACATGAAGAAAGAGCAATGTGCTGAAAAGTACTTTTGTTTTTGTTAAACTAAGGGAACCCCTTGGGATGCCTTTCCCCATTTATCAATTTCCTTTGAGAAGTCAGCAAAGCTCTGTAAGCCTGAGTGTACGTGTGCATTTCTGGTGTCTCTAGAACAACAGAATGTCATCACATTAGAGTTTAAAAACAGCAACATTTCTTTGTTGCTCTCCTGTCGCCTTTCCTCACTTAAAAATATTAATCTGTATGATTTATATTACATAACTGGGTACATTCTAGTTTTCACCAATATTTTTGTGTTACCCTTTTCCATAATCACAGAATAATCATAGAGTCATAGAATGGTTTTGGTAGGAAGCGACCTTAAAGATCATTGAGTTCCAACCCCCTGCCCCGGGCAGGGACACCTCCCATTACACCAGGTTGCTCAAAGCCCCATCCAGCCTGGCCTTGAACCCCTCCAGGGATGGGGCAGCCACAGCTTCCCTGGGCAACCTGGGCAACCACCCTCACAGGAAAGAATTTGTTCCTAATATCTAACCTAAATCTTCCCTCTTTCAATTTAAAACCATTACCCCTCATCCTATCACTACACTCCCTGATCAAGAGTCCCTCCCCATCTCTCCTGTAGCCCCCTTTAGATACTGTAAGGCCATTACAAAGTTTGTCCGGAGCCTTCTCTTTTCCAGGCTGAACAACCCCAACTCTCTCAGCTTGTCCTCACAGGAGAGGTGTTCCAGCCCTCTGATCATCTTCATGTCCCTGCACTGGACCCATTCCAACAGGTTCATGTCCTTCCTGTGTTGAGGACTCCAAAGCTGGACATGTTACTGCAGGTGAGGTCTCATGAGAGCAGAGTAGAGGGGCAGAATCAGCATTTTCAAAAGCATATAAATCCAGTAACTCTCCAAAGAGTAAATTTTCCCATAAATATCCTCCAAGCCTGTCTTTCAGCTCTACAGCTAACTGCATTATCAAAATGGAAGAAATGAACAGCTCCTTCCAGACAGTAAAGGTAAATAAGTGCATATTTTCTCATCTTATTCTTAGATGGAAAAAAATTCTATTTCTGTACCTTGGTAAAAGCAAGCAAAGCTTTAATGTAATTTTCAGGAATTACGCATCTGATTTTGTTTTCATTGATGCAAATCAGAAACAAATTTTTTTGGTGAATGAAATTAGACTAATGTTAGCGGTTAAATAGATCAGGACAAATAATATCATTCCTATTTCTAAAAAAAATCTATCAAAAATGAGGAGTATAATTAATTATAGATGACATTTTCTACCAGGTTGTGACATTGTACAGAATGTTACTAAGTTAGTAATTGCAATGATTACTTTGTTCAGCTGCAAGAAGATTGTAGGTCGCAACCAATCAATGGTTGTTTATAAGTTTCCACTTCCACCAACTTGTAGAAACAGTATTGTTCTTTAGGGAAAAAAAAAACCAAACAAGAATACTCACATTCAAATTAGTGTTCTAAATAATGAAGGTAGGTGAGTTTCATTTGGTCTAATTCCAGATTTCTCTGGAACTGTCTCCCCTGGATGGCTTAATTTGTAGGAATGACATTGGAAATATAATCTGCTCCCTGATCTCTGAGGAGCTACTGGCTGCAACTGGCTCAAGAAACCTGTTCTGGTTGCCCATAACCTCAGAAGTTGTTTAATAAAATCATTGGAACTATTTCCTACCTGCAGGTTACCTCTGACATCAAGGTTGGAAACAGCAGCTTTTAAAAATTAACTTTGTCTGTAATATTGCTAACTCATTAACACAGGAATGAAAACACACACCCGTGTCATTGCAGGTTCCTGAGGGGGCTCTTCAGAACTCAGCACTTCTCCTCATCCTGACAATAAGCAGCGTGGGGGCAGAGCTGCTTTGTAACCACTGACTTTGTGAATAACAAGGGAGTGTGAATTCCACATTTAACTTGACTTTATAATTTCACAAATGGTTTTTGATAAAGGTAGAAGCAAACAGCCAGAATAGTGGTTGAACTTTGCATTTTTTCTCTTTTTTCTCCGGAGTAGAACTAAAAAATTGCTCTTTGTTCCCTTTGTCCAGCAGTGAGAAATAAATAAATACATCAAATGGACAGATGTTTTTCCTCTTCATGAAGCTGCTGGGTGTCTCATGCCTGAGACCTGTAAACTCTGCTTGTCCAGTTTACTGCATTTCTACAGAAGATAGCTGTAAGGACTTCTCTAAAGTATTTTTTTTATGAGAGCCTCATTACAAGAGTGTCAAAGTGCACAACAGTAATAAGTTGATTTATCTCTACAATACTGTGATAATTAGAGAATTAATCTTTTGTAGGTGAGGATCCAAAGCACAGAAAATTGTCCAAAGATAAGCTGTGACAGAGCAGTGGGTGGGATTTCAGCTAGCACCCCATACAGCAAGCCATCTTTCTCAGGTGTCCTGGTGTATCTTCATGATCTGACCTGGGCTCACTCTGCCTGCATCGGAGCACGGCAGGGCACAAGGCAGGTGAAAAAGCAGAACTTTCATGTCATTGGCTCAGGTTTCTCCTCGTATCCATCCTCTCGGGTGACACACTCTCGCAGGAGCTGAGCTACCAGACCTGGAGCTCATTTGCATTTTGCTAGCTTTGAGTGAAAGCAAAATTAAAGCCAGATGTTTCCACCTGCCTGAGCACACGCTCTTGGCACAGACAGATATGCCAGGCAACATCTGATATTCCCAGGGATTAACCTGCTAGACTCACTTTAACATTAAAACCTCTTGGCTAAGAGGAGTTCCAATTGAGATGTGTATTGTGTTTCTCCCAATGTATTCTGTGTAGCAAGCTAAATAATTCAAAGTATAGAGTGTCTTGAAATTGTCCATTTTGGCTCTTTATAAGTGTTTCTATACTTCATGCTACCAACAATTCTTTCTGGATTAATTGTTCTTGGGCAGTCAAGGGAGATGATAGCACATTTATCAATAATTAGAGGTGTGTGTCTTTCCATCTTCAGGTGAAAAAGGGCAAATATCCTGCATATGAAATATTGTGGGTAACAGCAGAAAAGGAAAATATTATATGCACGATGAGCTTCAGGAATTAAACTCTGGCATGTATAGACCAATAGAGATCATAAGGCATTATTTGACATAGAGGTTTCATATGTTTTTTTCCTTATAAAATAACAAAAATCCTAATGCTGTATTTTTCTAACTTTATGGCAGTTTTTAATAATGTAATAAATGCATAAGAAAAGAATATTAAATAAAGCCTTCTCTGACTGTGATACTATATAAATGGGTCATTTTTTTTATGAAGTTCTTCCAGAAAAAGGGAATGCAGGGGGGAAAAAAACCTACAATATTCTTCAACTTGCAAAAGAACTGTTAATTGCAGGAAAAATAAATTTTTACTTAGGTGAATCTGGAAGAAAATAAAAAGTTGGATTTTGTGGACTTTTATTCTGATGAGAGACAGTGTAGGAGCAGGGTGTCTCTTAGGCTTCTGTGGTTTCTGATTTTCATCTGTGCCGCACATAGCTTTGTTTCTTCTTGTGAGGATATAATCAAGGGCATTGATACAGTAGAAAATTTATAAAACACAAATTTAAGGATTTTTGTCAACTGAGAGGAGAGTCATATTAAATCACCACTTTCAGGTTCTTCTTTTGCATAGCAATTTGCAGTTTTGAAAGGTAAGTATTCATTCTGTAGATATTCCTTAATTTCTAATGTACAAAAAAACCTCTTTCATAAGCACATATAATTTTTGTTTGTTTGGTATATACCTCTTTTTTGTTATACCACAATTGTTCAGGAAAAAGATAGATGATGCTATACCAAAAAAAAAAACAAACCTGAAAACCAAACCTCTATAGTCTTGGGTAACTAGCAAAACTCACACATCATTTTTACTGCGGTACTCTTCAAGGGGGCTAAATGCATCAGCCTCTAAACATCTATCCCTGCCATATTTTCTGTACTTTGATGTTCTCGTTTGGAAGTTGACCTGTGTCCGGCGCTGTCTCCCGGTGCTTCCCGGCGTTTGGGTCGAGAGATTTTGATGATGAAGTTGCTGAGTGACAACACTGCCTCCCGGTGGCTTCCTCCCTCCTTCAGTCTTGATGCCTTTACATTTTAAAGCTGTTTTCTGGCTGAAATAAATCATGTTGTTTCTTCTGTATTTTGAGCCCTAAATGTGCACAAGTAAGTACACTCAATTTGTATACAATAATATATTGCTACATCCATATGCGCATTTGCAGGATGGTTTGTTTTTTTTTTTTTTTCTTGTGATTATTCTACTCTAGCTGCAGCAATTGAGACTCAGGGTGAAAACCACAACACATTGTTTTCTTCTTACTCTGGCTTGGCGAGATTATTTAGGAAGATGCACAAAGTGTTAAATTCCTGTCCTGGTTTGAGGAAAAAGTCAAATTTAGATCCAGAGCACTTTCTTTTGCAGCATACTGAGCAATCTAAATGCTAGCAACTTCTGGTCATTTTTTCAGACTGAAATCTTTATTCATGATTTAATGAGTTTTTATCCTTCAACTTAATTATATGCATTAGCTTTTTTGTGTTGCTTATGGCTTTCCAAGAACACCCAGGTCCACTTGACCTGCCTGCACAAAGACTGCAGAATCACTCGGAGCTGACTGGGTTTTCAAAAGCTGGAAGTCACTGTGAAAAGAAGGGTCAACCTTTGTGAAGTTTGGGGCACTCACTGCCTCCGGCAGCTCCCACTGTCACATTCATGGCTGTTTTTTTTTTTTTTTTTTAACACTTCATGTACTAAGTAGCTGAAAATCTTAAAATGGGATCAAAATACAGACAGATGTGACATACATATGTATATATAATGAGATGAGACTTGTAGCTACGAATATTCACAGGACACAGTGTGTAGGGGAACTTTCTTTGTAACCCCCAGGTAGAGAGATCTTGAAGTTTAAAACTGGAGCTGCTGTTTCAGAGCATTTCCAGGAGCCTGTCTCAGAGGCTGCCAGCTTTACCTGGCACATGTTGGATGAGAAACACAACGCTTTACAAAGGGTGATACAGAAATCTCTGCTAGCCACTTCCCTTCATACTAAATGTGGGAAGAAAGAGGACTGATTGTGCAACGATTTGCAAACGTCCTTGGTTTTAATGTTTCATTTAAAACATTTCATGTAGTGTTTCATTTCCATTTTGTCAAGCTATAGCTACTGTTAATGGAGGCAAGCTGTATTAATTTAAGCAATGATATAAAACGAGTTATGCCCTTTTCCATGTATTTTATTCAACTACATGTGAATTGCAAAGCCTAATTAAATGTCTGTTTTACTGAATGTAAAATAATTCTCCTTTTTTAAATGTGAAATAAACAAAACTAAATTAACTGTGTGAATTTCATATTAAGGCTGTATAGTTAATTTTGAATTTTTATATTAATATTTTAGTTTGCTGTTGAAATTGCAATGTTTGGAGGTGTAGTTTTAGAGGTTGGTTTGTGTTTTTATTCTTTCTCTTCTTAGGACTGTGCTTAGGATCTCATCCAGTCATGTGAGAGAAGCTGCACTGTAAAAGTTAGAGCCTAAGTTTTTAAAGACAGTTCTGATAGATTCTATGAGCCAGCAAAGTGTCCTTGTGGACAAGAAGGCCAGTGGCATCATGGGATTCATCAAGAAGAGTGTGGCCAGCAGGTGGAGGGAGGTTATCCTCCCCCTCTACTCTGCCCTGATGATACCCCATTTGGAGTACTGTGTCCAGTTCTGGGCTCCCCAGTTCAAGAAGGACAGGGAATGGCTGGAGAGGGTCCAGCAGAAGGCTACAAAGATGATGCGGGGCCTGGAGCATCTCTCTTACGAGGAAAGACTGAGGGACTTGGATCTTTTTAGTCTGGAGAAGACCGAGGGGGGATCTGATCAACGCCTATAAATACTTAAACGGTGGGTATCAGGAGGATGGGGTCAGTCTTTTTTCAGTGCTGCCCAGTGGTAGGACAAGAGGAAATGTGCACAAACTTGAACATAAGAAGTTCTATCTAAACATGAGGAGGAACTTCTTTACTTGAAGGTGGCAGAGGACCAGAACAGGCTGCCCAGAGAGGTGGTGGAGTCTCCTTCTCTGGAGACATTCAAAACCTGCCTGGACACGTTCCTGTGCAACCTGCTCTGGGTGGACCTGCTCTGGCAGGGGGGTTGGACTAGATGATCTCCAGAGGTCCCTTCCAACCCCATATCATTCTGTGATTCTGTGGGAGAACTGTTTGTTGCATTTTCTTTCACTGGAGCAATCTCCAATGACTCCTTTCCCACAGCGTTGAAAACCCATAGTTATACAGTGATATTTATTTCATGTTCTTTAGCATATGAATGCCTGCCCCAAGGCCTGATTCTCAGCTGCTTTCTGTACTTGGCTTCCTGTGTGCCATCTTTGTGCTGTGGTGGTGTAAAACATGACAGCAAGCGTTGGTTTTTCCAACTCCTCTTTGCAGAAAAAGAGGAAGGGAGAGATAGGTTCACCATGAGCCAGGAAATCAAAACAATTAGGTCCCAAGTTTTCTTGTAATTATTGAAGCAAGCACTTACAAAAAAAAAAGCTAAAAAATTCATGTCCACCAGTCTCTTTCTATGTCTTTATTTGTGTGATTTCCTATTGCCTTATTTTCTGTCATAGGATTGCTTTGTTTTGTAATCCACCAGGAGCTTTCCTTGCTAGTTGGATTTCTTGGGAGAGGAGAAGCAATCCTTGTCATGCAGCAACTTTTTTGTTAGACATTTTGTCTCTCTTGCACATTCAATTCACTAGTGCCCTGCAGTAAAGAACATATTGCTTGACAAGATAGCACTGTTTAATAAGTGGTTAAATCTTTCTATGTTCCTGATAACTTGCCTTTGAGGGAGGTAGAAGGAGGATATTAAAAGCTTTCAGTTACAGACATGTGCTGGAAGGACAATCTTGACACTGTACTTTGCTGGGACATAAAGGTTAAGTGTGAGAGGGATGTTGTGCATTAGTGATTACTCAATTCTGTTTGTGCAGGAAACCATTCTGTATCTTCTAATAATCTTTCTCAGGCATGCCTGCCTGACTTTTAGTTTTTTGCCAAGCTCTTAGTTTAGAGAAAATTACGTTGTTGATTTTTTTTTTTTTTTTTTTACAAGAGTGTTCAGTCCAGGTAAATTATGAATTTTCCCCCTTTTTACTTTACAGCATCTGAGCCCCCAGGGCAGTATTTGGTTGCAGTCCTCTCCTCCTCCTGGCTCAAAAGCTTTGTAGAATTGTTGTTACCAGTTTTCTGTCCTCTGCCGGTGTATTTGAACAGCAGGGATGCTGTGGCCCAGAATTCAGGACCTACTATAGCTCTGCACATTCATGATGTCTGTGACATATTGTCTGGAGCACAGCAGATTTCTGGTAAGCATCTTTGGTTAAGAAAAATACATGCTGTAAGTAAAGCAATATTCTGTTGAAGAGACTGCTATAAGTAAGAATCTTGAGTGCAAGAAGTTTTCCTTTCTAAGCGGTTCCAAATTAATTTATGACACTGAGCTGGTCTGTGAGTGCTTGCTATGGCTTTCAGGGAGCTGGCTGCTCACATGATTTAGTCTAGATTTTTTTTCTTCATCTGCTGCTCCATGTGTCTCTATTCTTTCTGCAAATGACAGCTCTGAAATGTGTAAAAGTGCTTGAATGGCAAGAAGAGAAGAGAACAGACACTGTATGGGAGCAAGGAAGAGCTATTCTCAAGGTGCTGCTCCCAGAGCTGTCATTTTCCAGAGAAAAAAGATGTCCCACATGGGCAGGCAAGAGGCAGACGGGCAGTGTGTGCAGAGGATGATGGTGAAGAGGGACTCACAGGAATGGACAGTATTGCCAGTGAGAAGGAACCATTTAAGATGGGAACGTAGCTTAGACAAGACAAGTAGACAACAAGAAAGCACAAGAGTAGAAAAAGAGACGAGGATCAGTGTGATGAAGCATATTCAGGGGAGCAGAGAAAGAGGGATGAACAGATGGATGCAGTATCATTTTTTACACAAAAAAAGGGAAGCGAATTGTAGTATTACATTGAAGACGTATGTATGAATGCATATATATGTGTAAATATTTACTTATACATATATACAGACTTATATAAAATGCACACATTTTCTTAGTACCGTCTATATGAACAAGTGCTGTGGGTATAAAATGGTTCTTATGGTCTTAGTGCACAGTTTGAAAAAGCTTATGACCCCCTTCTCTAGGAGAGATAAGAGAGCTTCTGTACTTCTCAGCAGAGGGAATATTCCATAGCATTTTCATACCATTACCTTATTCTAGTTCCTCTGTAATTCTGTGAAGTCTATGTAGAGGCTTGCATAATTCAAGTGTACGAGTTAATAAATTACAGTTAGAGTATATCCAGTTACCATAATTGCTCTTAAATAATTAAACAAAGCAATCTTAAATAGGATACTGCTACACCACACTAACTAGAAAGGTGTCATCAGAGTTACTAAAAACCTATCCCTTAAGGTTCTATTCCACTGTGTACGTAGAGTACAATTAGTGGCTGCTTTGTGGGTCTAAAGGAGTTGAGTATAAATCAAAGGCACAGTATGCTTATAGGGAACTGAGTGTAATTTAATGATGAGAATGGTGTGGGTTATGGAAATTGTGGCTCGTTCGCTGACGATGATGTGTCGGATGAACCTCCCAGCCTTGCGGTGTCTCAGTTGACCTGCCTGTAGGATGGCTGTAGCCCACTTCCAGGTCACTGCAGGAATTAATGCTTATAACCTTCTTTCACACTCTTCAAAGAGGACACTACTTTTAAAATCAACATCTGGAATAAAGAAGTTATTGGAAGACAGTGGTGTATATTGACCATGCTTCAATCAGGCCTTGAGGTCCTGATGAAGGCAGAAAGCAATGCTCTCGTAATTAGTTCCACTAACACCTGACAATTTACTTGTGTAAGTGAAGGGTACAAGATTAGTCCTTTGTTAGGACTCTTGCAGGAGCTAAATCTGTACTTGCTAGCAATGAAGTAATAATGGGCTGATTATTCCTTTGTGCAGATCTAAATGAACATTTTAAAAAACAGAAGCCTAAAACAAAGGAAATGGAATATTTTTTTTTAAAAAAATATTCTCATCAAATTCTCATGTACATAAAAAAAAGTGAACAGTGATATAAGGATTGTTCTTTTCTATGGAAAACTAGAGATACTGTCTGAAAACTGAGTAAGGGCTATAGAGCATATCAACAAAAGACTCTGTGGAAGAACTTTACTCAAAGGCTTTTTACTGTCTGTGGTATTTCAGATGTTCTCACTGCAGGTGGGCCATATATTGTGTTACTTTCTTTGAGAAATTGCAGGAAAGCAGCTGGTGAAATACAAGGTTTCATCCAACACTTGTTTCATATACAGTAAAGCAGACCAGTAATGTAGGTTTCTATGATTTATTGATAAAGAGTCAAACCATGTACTGGAGTTACCTCCAGACAACTCACTCAGTGCTCTTTTAATAGTCATAACTAAGATTTATATAGTTCCTTTCATCCCCCAAAGCATTCCACAAACTCCTTTAAACACCTTTTTTGAGAGGAACTACAGGAACCATGAGGAAAATGTGACCACTGCTTGGGGGAGAAACAATTGTCTGGCAAAATATGCAATACCATTGTACAACGGTTTGGGACAGGAAAAGAAGGACAAAGGTGTCAAAACAGAGTGGCAGATAGTATATAATTAGATACATTATAAATAAATCCAATTTATCTAAGTACCCTGGTACTGGAATGTAGCCATTAAACTGCAGGACTTCACTTCCCTTAGGAGAGACGTTTGTATTTTTTTAACTTATAATGTGAAATCAATCCAACACTGAGTGTTGAAATACTTTCCTATATGTGCAGCTGCAATGAGAATGTATTTTTATCACTGGTAGTTATACTACCATGGTATCCAAAATATATCAGGTGCTGTTCAGTTGCTGTAGATATAGTCTGGTACTGAAAAAAACAATAAATCACAGGACAAGAAAAAAAAAAAAGCAAAGGATACACAAGAAGTTACAAGAGGTGATATCGCAGCTTGCTCTGCTCCTTCTTTCACACTCTGGATTTGTCTCAATCATCAAGCCTGATTTGCTATTCTCATTTTCAAAGAAACAGCTTTTCTGCTTCATGTCAACTGGGAGGTTGTTTTCACCTTTATCTCAATCAACAAGAGTAGAAGGCATGTATTCAGTCTATGCCCAGATTGGGTCCAAATCTGGTTTAACTTGCATACCATGTAAATCAGTGAGGCTCTGCGAAGTATAAAGCAGGACAGCATTTGAAGTGCTGGTTTGTTTGTTTATTTGCTTGTAATAAATACTATGAATGTGTCGGAGCAGGCTGCGATATTTTTTAAATTCTTTTCCTTGCCCTTTTGCGTCTTCAAAATCCCTGGAGGGAATGCCTGTGGGAATCATTTATTTACAGACAAAGGAAGAAGAGGTTTATTGAGTAGTGAAAATATCATCTTGTTTTGGTGCTGTATTTTCCGATTTTATTCAGAGAGATTAACCTGTACAAGCAAAGAAGTTTAATGGAATATAACTGCTCTATGAAGAGGGCCTGAAGAGATATCTATGCAGTATTTATACGCTGTCTCAATTACCACTCCAAAATAGTTTGATGATTCAGCAAGGGGCCTTAACAGTATCTTCAATAATTCTTTCCCCTTTAGGTCTCTGAAGAAGAACCAAATCTATACTATTGCTTGGTCTTTTATTCCCTTTAGGTCACACATTTCAGTACAAGAAGTACGTGTGCAATCTTGTGTGAGCTGGAAATGCAGACGAACCAGGCAGCAGAGCTGAGCTGAAAGGAAAGCCAGGAGTTGGTTACACAGCAAGGTGCTCTCCGTAAAATACTGAGGTAAACATGCCTGGTTTCCACTTACATTAAAAAAAAAGGTGTTGGGGATATACCCCTTTACAAGAACGCACACAGCACTCTCAACAGAAATGCAGTGCAGCAAAAGGAAATGTTTTCCTTCAGATTGTTTGTGCACTTACTGTGCAAAGCAAATATATAAATTTTCATTGTCTCCAAAGGCGAAAGCCCAGGAGTTAAGGCAAGTGAAGAAACCAAGAGCAGAAGTCGGGAAGAAGCGGGGCATGGCACCGTGTGGGGGATGCTGTAAAGAAGGAGATTTTTTTAACAGTGTCAGAAAGCACATCAGGGGGGGTGGGTAGCAAGAGTCAGTCGCTCAGGAATACGCGACGAGCCGTTGTTGAGAATATTGTGACAAGTTATATGGAGCACCAAGGGATACTCCAGACTTTATCAAGAGTGAGGTGATCATTCCCACCGCCATAAAAGTATCTTGACAGGCAAAGACTATAAATGTAATAAAAGAGAGGGGTGGGGGGGAAATGCTGTCTGCGCCCATAAAAGAGGACAGTGATTGTGTAGTTATAGTGCTTCATAAAATCCTTCAAGTTAGCAGGAAGAGAAGAAATTGGGTGAAAAGATGAGTACAAAGCAACCCGTTATATTTTTGCTGGAAGCTGGTAGGGTGGATGTGGAAAAATACCAATTGGATCCCGAGTCTGATTTTATACCTTTCTATAAACAGCAGCTACTGGTTGCTGTCGTGGACAGGACTCAGCAAAATGGGCCTTTTCTGTAATTCAATATGGATATATTTTGCATTTCTAGCTAAAATAAAGGATAATAGTAAGACTGAGAGAAGCAAAATTATTTCATTAAGTAAGTACATACGATGGTTTTACACAGTCTTAGGCAAAGAGCCATACAAAGGGCAGGGTGGTGGAAGCTGTGAATGAGGTGACAGCTCATTTTTGGATTTTTTTTTCCCTCTCTGGAAAACTGTGGCAAAAAAGAACAAGCAACACAGCTGCTTTTCTTGATAGGATTAAATAATTGTCCAAGTGGGTTTTGCATAAAAACCTTCTTATTACAGGTTTCTTTTCTGACCTAAATGATAAGTTTTATAGCTAGCAAATAAATGATTTAAAATAGATCACCAAAAATTGTTGAAAAAAACCCAGTTCTTTTAGTTCACAAGAAATATTTTGTGACAGTCCTTTACTTTCTCCTCATTTTCTTGAAAAAGTCTTTGAGACTGAAATATTAAGTTCAATATATCTTGTATACATCCTAAACAGTAACTGAGGTAGTGCTGAAAGATTTGTAGTTTACCCTAATTTATCCAGGCTTTATTCTGCTTCTGTAGACAAGACATGGTAACGGGTAAAGATTCAGACTTGAAAATACATGCCTTTGCAACAGGAGATTTCAATTGTTTAGCTATAGCAGTTAATGAGAGCTGTGATAGCTCTCCGGAGATACTTAAAAGACTACTAATGACTGGTTCATTTATAAGTGATGAAGATCTCTCAAGATCAAAATCCTTCAAAATATAAAATAAATAGAGAACTGTGAACTTGCGGAGATCTTGACAGTGGTACACTGTCATTGTCACCCCACTGGTGAGATTTCTTTAATGCTCAACTTTTAATGGAATTATTTTTCATTTGCAACATCAAGCAAGACATTTAATTTACCTTTCTTCTTCTGCTTTGTATCTCTGCTTTGCAGAGGCCAGTGGTTTATGGCTACTATACATCAACGTTTTCTCAGTTACATCTTTTTTCTGCCTGAAAGTATAGTTTGAGTGAAGTTAGAATATTTTGCAGAGTTCTGTGCAACTGCAATGTGTTCTGTGTCCCTTCAGACACAGGAAGACTCACAGCCTCCACTTCTTCGATGGTCAGCACATTTGGCAGATTTCAGAATTGTTGTGCAAACATAGATCAGCTGGGCAACGTCTGTGCAGCACATCTTACCCTTGCTGAAGCATCGGTACAACTCTGCATTTCTGCCTCGAAAATAATAATGAGAAATACTATATATCCCAGTTGTGAATATCTGAAATGCACACGACACTCTCTAAAACAACATCTAATCTCTAGGCACAGAAATACATGGTCATTGAACATTGGAATAATATCTTTATGTATTTATCTCTTTTCAGATTTTAATCCTATTGGTAAGCCAATAATTATTGAAATTTGATCACTTAAGTATAAAATATAAACCCCAAACTTGATATTTTTATGGCTAGTTTTACTGGATAAATATGCTAAATGATTATTTCCATAAGTGTTGTCTTCTTTTTTGTTGATAAACAAATACTTTGTTGATTACCTGGAGCCTTGAACTCGGAGCAAAGGCTAACCAAATCTTATCACAAGAGTTTATCTGAATCTCTGAGAGAGTTGGACAGGAAGCGTAGGCCTATGCTATTTGTAAACTACTTTTATGTCTTGTGTATAAAATCTGTTCTACAAATACTGCTTTACTATTACTTAGTTTCCTCACAGAATACTTGATGCAATAATGAGAAATAAATCTGTATTATTCTTTGCATGTAGCTCTCTCTTGCCCACGTGGGATGAGGGGAGGAGGGGGCAAAATCCATTATTTGAACATGAGCTCAGATTACAGTGGACAGTATCAGTGTTTCAGTAGCCAAAGAAGCAGACGTTGATTCATGACCTGAAAAGTATCAAGCATCTGTTACTTTCACTGAAGTCAAATTATAAATGCTTGACACCTCCCAGCGCTTGTCTTGCTATTCTGAGATGTAGATTGTGACTAGAGGAGGGAAAATGGCAGTTTAGCAGGAATATTACTTTGGGGTTAAGGAATCGGAAAATTCATCAGCAGCTGAACTGTGCTATGATGGATGGAGCAGATCTCTTTCTACCAAAACTGAAATTTTAATATGCCACACATGGATGAAAAGGGTTTTGACCATTATGTCACTATAAAAATTAATATAGCTGGGAATAATAATGGTAATCCATTCCAATAACAGAAATATTTATATAATATTGCCATATGATAATGGCTAGGTCAGTAAGGACGTGTATTTACCACTGTTGATTAACTCTGAATTATGCATATTGATGACTAATGCTGAAATAATATGTTGTTTTCAAAATCCTCTCTTCCACTTTTAATTACTGCTTCTTTATCTCATTAAGGTCTCCAAGTCTTTTCCCTTAGTCAGTGTACTTTTGAGGGCACAGACATTCATCTCTTATGACTTGTCCATTAGAAATTTCCTTCATGAAATTTAATAGAAATAAAAAAAAAAAAATAATTCCAGTCTGACTTAATCCTAATGACACAAAAGTAAATAAGATCCTGAATTAATAATGGTGCAAACAGCATTAATAACAAGAATAAAAATGGTAAATAACTGAGTTACTAAAGTGTTAAATTATCCATTGTAATATCTGTTTTCATGAGGTCGGGCACCAACTTTGCATATTTACACAAGGGCCTATTTTTTAAAATGATGGTGCAAATAGTTTTCACTTATACAACAAAATACCCACTTCTTGGGGTATTCCCAAAGTATTTTGCACATGCCAAGATATATCTCTTTCTCCATATTACTCACCATCTTTGAGCAATAAAGAAGAAGAAAATTTAACTCAGCCTGAGGGTCATTAGAACAGAGCAGCAGAGCTCAGAGCTATTGACAGCGGTTGCCCTGTGGTTACTGGACCTTGAGATTTTTTGAACGGTAGCCTATTGACTCTTGTTGAATTAATTCAATATAAGACTTAAGTACCCACAAGTGGAGATCCCTGATCCCTAGGGTTGCATCCAGATCTCAGAGGTTTGACTTTCTATCTAGTGTACAGGAGGATTTAGGCAGAGAAAGCAAGTTAAGAATGTGCATTCTGAGGGTGATGTTACAAGAAAAAGGCTAAACTCAGCCAGAGGTATAGCTTTCTTATCCCTCCCCTCTCTTCATTCTCTCCCTTATGCTAGAAGAAAACTGTCCTAAGAAGAATGAGTGAACAGTTTTCTCCTGGATTAGTGAAGTGCAATGTCTCTCATGAATTTAAGATGCAATGAAAGCATATACCTGTAAGTAGACCATTCCTCTGATTATCATGAGATATTAGATCAACTCAACCATTTCAGAGCTCAGGTTGACCTCTCAACATGCAGTCTGTTGAATCTGCTATGCAGGTGGATGTATTTTCAACCCTGACTGTCTTCCAGAGATGAGGAGTCTCAACCAAAATCTTCCAGAGAGATTTACCTCACTGCTTGGAGGCTAGAGGCCAAAGTCTTCTCATTAGGATAAACCCCTACAATTGTTCTCTCAAAGAGTTCATGAGATAATGATTTACTCTTTTTAAAGAGGAAGGAGAAGCAGTGGTAATGTCACTCCTTTACATTCAAGACATGGGGTTAGAAGAGCTGACCTACAAAGTGAGATCCTGGTCCAAGGCCTTTCTCAGCCACGGTGGTTTCTAAGAAGCTACACCTATCTGTTCAAACATCATCCTAGCCATCAAGAAGGACAGAAATTCTCTTCCTTGTCTAGCATAGTCTGCTGCCTGGGAGGAATGTGCTAAGTGATATGATGTATAGAAAACGTTGGTAGTGCCATCAGGTACCACTGAAAATGTACACCTAATCTGCAGCTTCCAGACAGCTGTTGGTATGCTGTCCAGCATCTGCTGACCAGATGGGCTCCTCCAGGCACTGTGGACCTACTTTGCTTCCTGTTTTTACCCTGTCCTGGTCCAGGCAGAAAGCAAGAGGTAGGGACCTATCTGCTTACCCAGGGCAATTCTGGGCTTGCACAGTGAGTTCACGGCCAGGAGGAGAAACCTGCTTTGTGTGACGTGTTTCAGTGGTAGGTATCAGCTGAGCCTCATGTTGGATTTACTCCTTCCACTTCTGTTTCTCCCCCACCCCCCACCCTGATTTGTCTCTAATTCCTCTTATACCAATCATTTAACGAGCAGTGAGCTCTGTGAAGCCATGGCCTGTTTTCAGTGGTAAGAACTGTAGCTCTGCCTTGCACCATCAATTGCTCCAGCATCGAAGGGCACTTTTAAAAAAATCCATGAGTATAGATTTCTTAAAAGTGATTAAATATATATTTTTACTAATAAGGTCAAAATCTTTCTACTTAGTTATCAAGAAACATTTGATGGATTTAATCCAGAATGTAAGTTATTTAGAGAGAATAACACGCGGTGCAATTGATGTGAGGAGGAGGTGGTATAGACATGCCTTTCAAACTCTCAACCCTTTGTGAAGTGAGAGGTAAGGGGGCAATAACCCTCTTCAAGCTGTGAAATATTAAAGAGACATCTGAAATTTTTCTCTTGCAGATTTTACCTAAAAGTTGATTTATTGGTGCTTTAATGCTCAGACGTATTCAGCAAGTAGGACCACAGATGTGGCCATACTTCTGACTTGAAAAGCCTGATGAATTATGGGATATAGGACCTTTTATCCTGCAGCCTGTGGTCAAAAGTGAATGCAGTGATCTCAGCCCTGTTTCTCATGGTCAGATGTCTACTTAGTGACCCTAATTCTTGGCCTCTGCAGTTCTTTCAGGTGACAGGATGACAGCTTACTTGTTCTAAAGGCATATTTGCAGAATAAATGGCCTTAATAACATGCTTGTCAATTCATGACAAAGAAGTTTTCTTTTTTTTATTCCCTGTGTTTTTCTTATACTGTGCAGAAGCTAGACAATTCATCACTTTTTGTGAGAAATAATTCTACCTTTAAAGGAAAAAGTTTCATTCCAACTTGAGTTAGTCAGTACTAGGGTTTGATGTTTTATCACTACAAGGGAAAGGTGGTAAAGATATTTTTCTTCTTCTTTGTTCAATTCTCTTATCTCACCTGTTCACCAGTCTCTTTTCCACTTTCACACACACTATAGTATAGGAGCATAACCAGGAACAGAGATTCACAGAACTACACAGTGGTTGAGGTTGGAAGGAACCTCCAGAGGTCAAGCAGGGCGACCTAGAGCCAGTTTCCCAGGACCACGTCCAGACAGACTTTGAATATCTCCAGGGATGGAGACGGCACAACCTCACTGAGCAAACTCTTTCAGTGCTCGGTCACCCTCACAGTATGTTGTACCTGTTGGATCCATCTTGTCTTGAATTTTCTTCATCTCCTATATCTACTGTTTTTATAAACTGCCTTAATAACATGCACTGCTGGCTACTACAATCGAAAGGTGATTTTTATGATCTATGATGGCTATAAATTTCACCCCTTTGTAAGCATCTTTTTCTTGGCATGTACATTTTCATACAACAAAATCATAGACTGCTGCTATTCTAACAAGTCAAAAGTAACTGAGACCATCATCTACCCCTGAAGCTAATGGCAACTGCCCACACTACTGAAGCTTAAAATCATAGAACCATAGAATTGTCTAGGTTGGAAGGGACCTTTCAGATCATCTAGTCCAACCATCAACCTAACTCTGATAAAAACCATCACTAAACCATGTCTCTAAGCACTATGTCTACCCATCTTTTAAATACCTCCAGGGATGGTGCCTCAACCATTTCCCTGGGCTTCCAAAACAGGGTGGCTACATCCAGGCTTCCTCCTAGGAGTGATCCCTGGCCTGAGCTAACTCCCAAACTGTTCTTTGACATTGTCTGGGGGAGTGCTAGTTGGCATGGGCCAAAACAGCACCAGGGACCATCTGAATGATATAGTGCTTACAGAGATGCAAATACCTGTGTTTGGGAATGTTCCCTGGCACTGTTGAATGTACTGTACAGACATAGCCATAAATTCTATGTGAAAGCTGCATTAATGTGGCTATTGGGTGAACAGGAAGAAACCTTTGACCTTAGAAAATATTTTCTGTGCTACTGTGTGTGTGGAACTTTTAAGTAGTTGTGAGAAATCAGCCCTTGGGTAGCCAGCCTTCTGCTGCGTTTGCTGTGAGTACTACTGGGGGATTACAGGGAAGGGGGAGAAGTGCCAAAGCAAACCTTCTACCTAAATTCAACCTCACAGCTGAGTTAACTTGATTGATAACGAAATAAGGCAAAATTTCAGACAAATTCAGTGGAGAATCTCAGCGCAGAGGAATACTGCCACCATTTCATGCCAACTTATTATTTCCCTTACAGGGCTCCAAAAGGGAAATAAGGCTTTCCTGCACGCTGGGCTTTTGAAGGCGAGCTGCTTTGTGAAAACTCACTGCAGCGCTGTGTTGCTGAAACTAACACTTCGAAAATGTAAGCTTTGCTTTGTTATAACCAATCTTTTAAGTGGCTGTAGAGGCTGAACACAAATCAAGAAGTTTCTTGAGCTGTAGCTGAAAACAGAAAACAAAACCAAAAAAAAAACCCCAACCATCTGAGTTGTGTTTCCCAGCTCTTGTATTCACTTTCAGGCCCTGCTCACATTTGACTTCATGTCCTGATGAGACCCAGATGCCCCCTCTTTCTTCACTTTATCCATGGGCTGGGAAGGCGAACAGGCCTCCAGCAGGGCCCAGTAAGGTTCTCAGCCTGGAAGAACAGAGGCCAGGAGAAACTGGATGAGGCCGTGGAGGTTGGACAATGATGCTTAGGGATGAACACAACGGCCCTGCTAGGAATAGATAGAGAACTTGGTCTTTGATTACTTGTGCCACTTGGCCATGTTTCAGTCCTTCAGCCCCCTCTTTCTTCACTTTATCCATGGGCTGGGAAGGCGAACAGGCCTCCAGCAGGGCCCAGTAAGGTTCTCAGCCTGGAAGAACAGAGGCCAGGAGAAACTGGATGAGGCCGTGGAGGTTGGACAATGATGCTTAGGGATGAACACAACGGCCCTGCTAGGAATAGATAGAGAACTTGGTCTTTGATTACTTGTGCCACTTGGCCATGTTTCAGTCCTTCAGCCCCCTCTTTCTTCACTTTATCCATGGGCTGGGAAGGCGAACAGGCCTCCAGCAGGGCCCAGTAAGGTTCTCAGCCTGGAAGAACAGAGGCCAGGAGAAACTGGATGAGGCCGTGGAGGTTGGACAATGATGCTTAGGGATGAACACAACGGCCCTGCTAGGAATAGATAGAGAACTTGGTCTTTGATTACTTGTGCCACTTGGCCATGTTTCAGTCCTTCAGCCCCCTCTTTCTTCACTTTATCCATGGGCTGGGAAGGCGAACAGGCCTCCAGCAGGGCCCAGTAAGGTTCTCAGCCTGGAAGAACAGAGGCCAGGAGAAACTGGATGAGGCCGTGGAGGTTGGACAATGATGCTTAGGGATGAACACAACGGCCCTGCTAGGAATAGATAGAGAACTTGGTCTTTGATTACTTGTGCCACTTGGCCATGTTTCAGTCCTTCAGTCCAATGATGGCATCAGACTATGTTTAATGCTTACAGAAAAGTATGAATAGATGTTTTGTTGCAGGGGCTGATGATTTTGCAGGTTTTACCCATCTGGTGTATCAGTACAGAACTGATGTCACACACAGCATGCTAAACAGTTGCATTTCTTTTCAATGTAAGGCCCTGTGCAATGGCATTTGTCTTATCTGTTAGCAATACAATTATTAACTTGAGAGAGAAAAACTCTTTTGCTGACTTACAGGAATTATGTAAAAATGATTTGGTATAAATTGTTTCATTGTATTCCTTGCTTGTACTGTCTCAATTGACCAGTATTAAAAGTGGCTACTATTTATCTTCATTTCCTTTTGAAAATTGCTATGAATTCATAAGGTTTATCCAATGTCCATTGAAGTCAAAGGGATATAAAAAGTATTTTAACAGCAAATTAATTTTTCTGATGGATTAAACAGCTTTAGGTAAATGGCAAATTAAGTAATGTAAATTATCATTACCCTAAAGTGTTATTCTAATATTATTAGTTTTACTAGTTTCCAGGCCAGGGTCTGATCTCAATTGCACTGTCATGAATGCAGACAGCTGTTGACTTAGAGCCACTAAACTTTTTCTGAACACTTCCTAATGTAATATATCAAAAGCCAGATACCTTTGTCCTTCTTGGTGGGACTTAAAATGAAGGTTTAATTTCCTGGTTTTGCAGGTGGTATTTCTGGTGCACTCTACAGTAGTCAAAGACGCTTCTTTATTAGAGTCAGTCTTGTTGCAAAACACGTTTTTTTTCCCTTTTACCATGGTGTGCTCTTTCTTTTGAGAAAAAAAGTGGTGTGGTTTCACAGTTAATAGCTTTTTACCTTACTTCTGATTTAAATCCTCACTTTCTTTAAGAAGTTATTAAAAAGAAACCAAGCAAAACCTGAGCTTTTTCTCTAGCTTCTACTGAAAAGAGACAAGAAACATGTAATTTCTACGACTATGGAATGACAATACTTTAATGTCTGTCTCCCTGATAAAATCTAGAAGAACTATATTTTCCCTAGGTAGCCTTGTAGGTGCATAAATAACAGGGTTTATAAACAAGTGTCCCTATCCATATGTTCACCCATCTGGTGGTGAAGAATCCCAAGAGAGATACCAATTATTGGGAGCACAAACATAAAGTTAGGAAAAGATACTGACTGTTATTTGTACAGTTTGTAAATGATGAATCCTGATATCACAATGAGAACTAATGTATTGCTAAAGTGTCTCTCAACCCTGCTGGAGCTTTCCAGGGAGGAATTATTATAAACATAATTATATGATAAATCTTTGATATGCAGAGAAATTAAAAATAAAAGAACTTTCTGGGGAAAAGTACAGAGATTAAGGGATGAGCACTAACATGACCCTGATGTTAAAGACCTGGCTCCCTCTGCTTAAATTCAGAGCCTTCCCTTGGATGTGCACATTCCCAATGCAACAGAGAGGAAACTAAACTTGTGGGAATTGTGACCACAGGAACTGTGTGCGAGGGGGCACATCACGTTAGAGCAGCAAATCCTGGAGCCCCCTTTTTTGATTATTTCTTATCCAATTGCCTTTCTGCCTTCCATCAAACAACAGATGAAGGAGCAGGGACTTAAGATCAGCATGAACGCTTTCAGTAAAGACACCCATGTGCCTTCATCCCATATTCTTGGGTATGGCAGGGCCTGAGTTTGGCAAGTTGTTTGGAGTATGGTTGTGCTAATTGCCAGAGTGCTCTGGGAGAGCTGGTGGATGAAGCTTGACAGCCCTTTCTCAAACCTGTCTGCTCTTATATTTGGATTATCTTTGGATTCTCGGTATTCCTGAAAAGAAACTAGATCGTGTAAGGAGCCAGAGCAGAGGTGTTTTTAAACTGTTTCAAAGCTGGGGCCAGAATTATCCCAACAATGTTTTTTTTATTGAAAACACCTAGGTGGCTGCACTCTGGCCACAAATACTCTTGTCAGGTTTCTGCTCAGCACAGTAGCTGCCCCGAGCCTCATTTTGTGGTATGTTTTTCTCTGTGTCTCATACCCGAAGTCCACATGCTCAGCAAAGAGTTCTGGATTCTGCCTAGGGGGATTCAGACCTCTAAATGTCATATATTAGCTCCTGGCTAGCATGGGAGTCTCTCATTTGATCTATCTTAGGAAGCAAAAAGTACACATTTTGGGAAATTAATATCTTTGGTGAGGGAGTATTCGTGTCCTTTTCAATGGCAAATGTAGGATACTGCCACTAATCATTTCTGCCAATTTTTGTTACTTAAGCAGTATTCGAATGTGATTTGAGGAAATTAACTAACTAAAAGGCTCTCAACTGAATATTTTGGAATACAGAATGATTAATCTTCCAGCAGGATCTGAAAGAATTTCTGATGCATAGAGTGTTTTGATTGGTAGTCGTGGGGAAGATTTTGAAAAGTCAAGACAGAAGAGGAATGCAGAATTCACCCAGGGAAAGATTGGAGTTGCTATATAAGCAAGTTAAATTTACATCAAACCTAAAGAGAGGTTAGCATTATTTAAATTTTCAGTGCTAAAAAACAAATTACTGTAATGTATACTATTCTACCACAGTGGTGCACTACACTTGCAATAAAGATTAGGGAGCTCAAGCTATTGTTGTAGGTATATATGGCTATTGCAAAACTTTGGATCAGAATTTCAGTTTTTGTAATATTTTCTGGGTGCAGTTAGCTTATATCATCCCTATGTCTGCAAAAAAAGAAGTTATAGCAAGTCATGGTTCTCCTCTGATTAGTGACTACAAAAACTGTAATATATCATTCCCAACACAGAGTGTTTCAGGGGCTTTGAGTCAAATGTGATCACTTCACCAGTGAAAAGATACGTACTCATTCCTTTTCCTTAGCTGTTGGAGATGGTAACTCAGTTTGGAATGTGGCAGTCAAACTGTGCTTTTCTCTGCTGGCACTTTATTGCCAGCAGTAACAATTCAATAACACCTCCATAACCCTATTGCCATGTGCTTGTCCCCGAAGTTACACCGAGAGAGAACTGCTCTGCAGAAAATGTCCTTGTAGTGATGGAAATTAGCATCATGTGGAGACAGTGGAACATAACCTGAAGACAGTGTAGATAAAAATGTGACACCACCTTTATTGCCAGTAGTGATAGAGAAAAAGAAAAAAACACATGAACCATGTGTATCCAGTGGGTCTAGGTACCAGAGCTGGCTCCTGGGGAGATGACTTCAGGAGTCAGAAACTCTGGCCGTGTACGTACATACTGGAGCAACCATGGCCCTGAAACACGGTCTCCAGACCCTTGGTGAGTACATCCACATGGCACTTGCTGTGGAAAACCCCAGCTCTGGTTATCACAGTGTGGGCACAGGCTTGACTTTGTAGTTTGGGAAGCAGTGAAGGAAAAAACCCTCAGATTTTAAACTGAACTTACTTGATATGAAAATCACTGACATGCCATGTTTATGGAGCTCCACAGTCACTTTGAAGAGCAGAGCACAATGTAAATAGCTATCACAGAGAACTTATAGGACTAAATCAACAGCAAAATAGGTATAATGAGACACTGAACAAAAAGGAAGTCTGTGCTTGAATTGTTAGCATGGATGAAGGGTATGGACCTGTGTTTATGAATAGCATGTTATTGTTTATCAACTTGAAAGACATCTAGACATCAGCCGTTATGAAACCTATATTTCATATTGCACTTAATATGAATTCTCATCTAAACGTGTTACTGATTGTGATAATACAGTTTTATTTGAGTTTTTACTTCTGTTAAGTATGACTAGTTCATATTTGTTTGTAATAGTTACATGTGCAGTCTGTGCTATGTGTATTGTATTCTCCCTCAGAATTTACCTGAATGTGTGAGAAATGTGGAGTTTAAATCCTCAGAAACAAAGGGGTAATTGGTAGATGAAGAGAAATACTTATGAGAAATCCAGACAGGCCAGTGGCCCAAATAGGAAAAAATCTTTCTGGGGCAAGAGGAACTTACTGAGCTGGACACTCTTTGCCTATTACATGTGTTGATTTTTGAAATATTTGTGATTAATAACAAAGAAACTGTTATTGCAGCCTGGTAGGGAAATGGCAAAAGAATCCATGTTAGATCTGGGGAGGAGGTGAGTACCCTTGAACGGCCGCCTGTACTGCTGGAATAAGGGATTCTTCTCCATAATGGCTAGAAACAAGCATTTTTCTGCTCAAAGGGCTTATTTGTGGGCAAGACATTGGTGTGATTCTTTATAATATTGATTTTTCTCTGGGAAGCTGAGACAGTGAGGAGATTATTAGCTGATACAGTGGTAAGGACCTCAGATTACTTGAGTGTTGACACTAGCAGCCTAATTGAAGGAGTCCAATGTAGGGCCCATTTATGACCAGAGATGAGAGACATAGGAGAGCCCTTGAACTGCAATTTCCTGAAGAGAAACAGAGATACACATCCAAAACGCCATCTCCAAGCCTGAACAGCCAACTCTGAGAAGGTATAGAAGAGGGAGCAGTGGTCAGTTAACTCATAGCTCTTCACAGCTGTAAGGGTCATAATAATTCCTAATGCCTGGGAAGGAAACAGGGAAATGTCTTCTATGTTACTGGAGTATTAATATATTTTTGCAAGTTCAGAGGGTATACTGTCTCATTCTGTCCTATTTTCACCCAAATGTTCTGCTTATTTTTAATAATTACTGCCTTAAGTACACAAGGGATCCCCCACTACTGTCTCCTGAAAAGCACGACTTGTTCAAAAACTTGGATTAGCGATCTCTTGGCAACTTGGTTTCTCTAACAATGTTACAGAATCTTAACCTTACAATTGGATAAAGCCCTGAGCAACCTGGACTCACCCCATAGCAGACACTGCTGGAGGTTGAGCTGGAAATATCCTGAGGTCCTTGCCCACCCGAGTTATTCCAGTTTTCTATGATTCTAAGTTATTAGTCATAAATTTTCATAATAGGACCAACCAACAGGTCTGTGCTAAACAGAGCACATCACAAATTCAGTATTGCAGACAGTTGCTTTGACTGTTGTCTTTATTTCTTGACACCTACTTGGCTTCTCTTGTACTTCAATGAAATATTCCATTTCTTAACTGTGACCTTTAAGGTCCCTTCCAACTCTAACCATTCTATGATTCAATGTTCCAGTTGTAACAACATATGACAAGAATGGCATATACCCCTTCAAAAATAAGGAAAAATATAGATTTTCTTATTGATAATTTAAAAATTAACTTTGCTTGCTCAAACCCTTCTGTTCTGGACCTTGTCATTGATTGTTCTTCAAAGAGTCTTGCTTTGAAGAGTCTGATGTAGTCTTTCATTATCTGAAAAGTGGTATCTATTTAGCAGATGAAAAATACAGTTTATATTTATGATATACACAGTGAGACAAGCCTTTAGCAGCATAAATCAATGTGCCTTTTTGAAATTGTGGAGGTATATTAGTATGTCAGAAACTGATGTGACCATTACATATCATCTTTGCGTATTTATGTAAGGACTATCTTGGTCACATACAAAATCTCATTTAAGGCCTCATTTCACTTAGGTATTTTAATAGTTGCCAAAATTTGAGCATGTCATTCAGTTGATTGCAAAAAGATTCATCATGTGTTTAAGCACCCTGCTGAATCATGATAAGGAAAATAAATGAAGGATATAAAGGATAATTTTAAATTGTGGAATATGCCTACGAGCATATTGGAGTATGCTCTGAAATGTATGTGCTCCTTTTCCCCCAAAAAAAAGAGAAGAGCAAAAAAGTGTAACTTCCCTGCAAGGTCCCTGGTGAAGGAGTTGTAAAGTCAGCAAATTTCTTACTGTTTGCTTTGCAGTGCAATACCTTCACTTTTCAGTTGCTTTCCCTGTAACATAGACCTGTTCTTTGTCGCTTGACCTCCTCTGTTTCTGCCTTTACAAACTGCTCTTTTTTAAAAAGCCCTTCTGCTCAAAAGATTGTCAAGTGCTGTGGTTTCTATTTTCAGCTTGCAGTTAAAAGCTCTTTGTTATTTTCACAATCCTCCCTTCTTGTGACTTTCACACTACAAAGAGGCTATCTAATTCCTATCGCAAGAATCCAGCGAAAACACTCATCAAATTGGGCCAACTGAACATAAGAAGAAATCCTATCGTTTGGAGTCATATGCTTGAGGTATGGAAAAGGAAAAATATGCAAGAGATGCTCAATAAAGAAGCACAGGGAAAGGTTTTTATGGTAGGACAATATTGTCCTTCTGCTGTCATTGTGGCACAGCCCCATTTGCTAATTAAAAGAGCACCAAAGGAAGACTTTGGTGTGATCCAACAGCACCATTGGTAAATAAATGTGGAGCCACTTTGAGACAGACAGCTGTAACAGACCAAGAAACTTGTGTATAAGCGGACAGAGATATAATTAAATATATGGTAAATATGACTTTATAAGAGCAGGTACACATGTGAAAACAACTGAACCAAGCCCCAAATGCATGACCTTATTCTGTAGGTTTTTGTTTCTGTTTGAAATGACTGACATTATTAATATTTTTTACATCCAAGAAAATGAATCATTTGTGCCTGACCTCCATGTCCAGAGGCTTCTCCAGTGCCCAGTGTGTCCTGCTCAGTCAGTCATTTGGGTTTAACTTAATGAAGAGAATGGCAATTGTCCAAAAGACATGCTTTATCAAAACTTTAAACTCCAGATGTTTTACAGTTTCAGTCATTTAAAGGACTATACTAATTTTATAGCTCATCCAACTTATATTTGTTATAAGTGTTTTCTCTTACCAACTACGCACTTCAATAAACAGGAGACAAAGTTGCCAACTGATTGACTATGATTCACCTTCCTCTCAAGCTGCTCTTTAGAGTACACAATATGCAGAAATCCACAAAATCTTTTTTCTGACACAGGTTTGTTATGTGTTATGAAAGCTGGCATGACTCAATCACAGTGACACAAATGGGAATTTGGAAGCTCTAGACCCAGTTCTTGGTTCTTCACTACAATCTAACACAAAACTTTTAAGCCTTTCATTTCTCTCCACCTAAACTCCACCTCAGGGATGTGCAGTAATTAACCCTTTCTTCTCCTCTGCTATTATGCTTTTCGTTGTTGTTGCTTTATTTTTCAGTAAATCTATACAACAGCTCAAACGATGAGCTCCAGTCTTCATTGCCTCACTCACCATTGATCAGATCACTCTCCAAGTGATGCCAATACTGTGTTATTAATTACTTTTTATATAATGAGAAAAATATGTGGGAAAAATTAACAATAATTTCTCCCTCGAATCCAGATCACACTTCTAAGACTAGGCTTGCAGCAGATCTGCTTCTTCTATTATTCTCTCCCCTCTCGACTACCATTTTTATCTCCTGACATTTATGCGTTGTCAGCACTTCGGCCACAAAGTGTAGAAAAATATTTACCCTGTTTGCTACATCATCTTGCTCCCAGTTACGGCAGATGTGCTTGCATCGCTTTTCAATTCAGAGGTGCGGGAGAGCAGATTCCAGTTAGGCTAAAGGCTGGACTCAGCTCTCTGCTGAACAAATTGCTCTGCTTGCTGACAATTGTAGCTGCTTGTGAATGCATGTAAGAATAAAATTGGTATTAAGATTACAAGATTTATGGGGCAGTGAAGATGTCTTTTTCTTCTGCTAGAACATGTGTCTGAATCAAACAGTTCCATTCACTCACAGGGCTGCATTATGACCAGCAAGGAAGCTCAATGATTACTTCCTTTCAGGGTACGGTGATTGGAAAAGGTTCCATCTTTTATTTCCTTATTGTTGTTGCAAAACAGGTTGAAGCAGTTTTTCTGAAATTGTATCAATTGAAAAAAAAAAAAATCTCATGGGGAAAATATCTTGGAATTAAAATATTTGGGATCTGGATTTTTTGGTAAACCTACTTTTCAAATTGTGTTTGGAATTTTCTACTTCGTTATTTTGTGGGCTTTGTGTCATTGTTTTGATGTTATTTTAAAATAAGTGAGAAAAAAAAAAAATCATTTACAACAGGGGCATTGCTGCAGCTGGCCATGCTAGTTTCCAGAGGTGGAGGTGGGGTTGTGAAGGGTGTTTACATTCTTCAGTGGTCCCAAGAATTCAGACTTACTAAAATATATTGGCCAGAAGAAATGTCTCCTGCCTCCTGCTACAATGAAACCAACTGATGCTTTGGAAGTTGAAATTACTGTAATTTGTGGTGTAAACCTACTCCAAAATGTAGGCATTTCTACAAAGCAAACGCTTGGATATTTGACTTGAATCAAAACTCATGGAATTAACTTCAGTCCATAAGTGTGCTCCATGACTAAGTCTTTTTGTTTCTATCTACTGAAGGTGGGACACTTGAACTCAGCGGGGTATTATTTTGAAAGCCAATGAACTGTCTTATGTGGGGCTTCATAATTAGAGGTGATGCTTCTGGAGGAGATTAGTGTCTGCTGGAGAAAGATTATTCCCCTGTTTAGAAAGAATTATAAACTTACCAGAATAAGACATCTGGCCATTCACCTTCTTGGCAAAAGCCTCTGGAAATGATTGATGGCTCATAGTCCGGCACAAACACAAGGGTCTGCCAGTGCTGTAAATTCCTCTGTTGTCTGTACATCCAGATTAAATCCTCAGCACTGTCCCTACAGTCCGTGAACTAATAGCAGGCTCAGTACCTTGGCAGGAACAGCAAACGAACTGATACAAACTAAATTTGCTTAACTAAATTAAATGCATGGCAATGCTAGGAGAACTGAGTTAAGGGCCTTCAGAAAATGTAAAGAAGGCAAAACCAGATACGCTTGTTTCCCAGGGGGGAAAAAAAATGACAAGATTTAAAAGGAGACAACAGGAAAGAAAAATCTTTTAAATATAATGTACACATTAACTGAACGCTTCATGTTTTTAACACATAATCTGGATTTGTTGTTGCATGGAGGGTGGGCAGGGATAAGTCTGAGAAGGATCTGTGCTAGATGAAAATAGAAAGCTTTCAAAGATTTAACTGTGCAGTAGAGGGGAGAAAATGCCCTTCAGTTTTTTTTTTTTTTTTCCTTTCAATAATACAAGCCTGAGAAACACAAAGTGGCAGAGAAGCACTTGGAAGGAAAATGCACAGTAATTACCCAGGCTTTGAGGTTCCGTGGAGATTTTTTGCCAAGCCAAGATCTCCAGTTTCACTGTTGTGACTCAAAGTGAAATGTATGCCCAAATATTAGTGATCCCAGTGTGGCAGCCACTATTGTCTCTGATTCCTTAATTATGCTACCCTTAACCAGAGAGAGAAAATACCTTTGATATTGACTTGTTTTAGACTGATCCTGCAGAAATTCCATAGGAAGGAAATCCAAAAGGATCATATTTTTTTCCGCTCATCATAATATTTCTGAGAGCTTCTGCAACTTTTATTTTTTTTTAATTTTCAGCGAGTGGGTCTGTCCTGTGGAGGAAGCAGAAGTGGTCCATGCCACTGCACCAACTCCCTCAGCACCTTGGCAGGAGAAGAGCTATTCACAGTCAGGTTTGTCTCTGGATTCAGGGTTTCTCACTTCTCCCGGCAGTCCTGCAGCTGGAATTACGCTGCCTCCAACAGGACCTTTTCCAGACACAGAAAGTCACTATAGCAAAGCAATAGAAAACCTGGCTGCACTGATAATATGCCCCATTTTCCCCAGGGCTGAAGGCTGATGGCTCCTTTACACAAGTTATTCCATCTCTTCCTCTCTGCTCAGATATGCTTTTTCATCCCATCAGCCTTGCCTTGAACAGAGAGCAGATTTTGCCAAGGACTTGAACCACGGACCAAGATGCAGAAATATCAGCAATAGAAACCTAGAAATCTGTTCTTCCACCTGATTGTGAAAGTTGTGAGCTCTTCCAGGCTGTTATCTCTGGAGGTTGGCCTGGCTATATGAAATGTATTTGTGAAATCATTCGCATACAGCTTGTTTGGAAGAGGACTCTGACATGTAGCTCTTTTCCCAGTTCCACAAAGTGGTGAAATGGAAAAAAGATGAAATCTATATCTAATGAATTAAAATTTCACCTGGTGTAAGCAATTCCATGTCTAATGCAGCCAGCTCTTGCCAAGTTTTTAACAAAACAGTCGCTTTCACCTGACATTTATTTCTTGAATAAAGCCATACTTGAGATCAGTATGTTTTCATGCTGAGATTGATAGCGAACTGAAAATAGACAGAAGAGAATAGAAGAGAAGAGAAGTTTGGCCTTTCCAGCAGGACAGCAATACAGAATTTATTAACAAGAGCAAAACAGGACAAAAAGAAATTGTACATGTATTCCTTTAAATTAAGGGGATTACTGTAATGGGACATCTGGTACTTTAAAGTGCAGATTGCAAACTCACTATGCTGTATCATTTTAATCCCCATAAGTAAATGCTCCCTTCCAGCTTCCTTTTCTGTGTTAGTTATTCTCCCGCTTGCTGTCCTTGTGTATGGGAAGAACAAAATCCAAGGGCAAAATGTTGAGAAGCAATTTGATTTTGTAGACACTTTGTCAGGCTCTATCCCCAGAACTTCTGCGGATGTGGGAGAGGAGTGAGGTTATGCTGTGCGGCTAAATCACATGCTTTAACATCTCAGCTTCACTCCAACACGACATGACTGCAGGCAGACCCAGAATTTCATACGGGAACAGTTAAATAACTGAGAACATCTAAAGCAGAGCAGAAAAAAAATCAGGCAGTGAGGGGTAAATGCCTACAGGCAGGCCAAATCTACAGAAGAAAGAAAATTGCTATGCTGTATATTCTGCATAACAAAAGAAATGTACTTGTGATGAGGGCTGGCTAAATTTATAGTAGTTTTGCATAGGAGATAATAATTATTGCCATTGTAATCCTGGATAATTCCTCAGTACAATTATCAGCCTCACCAGAGTTTATTACACACGTGGTAGCTGGAGATTTGTGAAGTCTGGGTAGTTGCTACCCCCTGGATCAGGATAGCGTTTCGCTTTTTTGTTTGTTTGTTTTAATCTGTTATTTCAAAAAGCAGATTATTTCCTTTTTTAATTTTAAAGAGGACTCTTCAGAACAGATAAATAATCTTACTCTGGGCTGATAGTCCACATCTATGCTTGCAAAAAAAATATTTTGAGTTTTACTGCAAAAAAGACAGATTTATAATACTGATTGCTATATTTATTTCTAAACATTCTTTCTGCTAAACATGCATTTGCTTTATAAGAGAACAACCATCTGTGAATTTCTGAATTTCATTAAACAGATGATAAGTGTTTAGTGATAATGATTTCATTAAACAAATGCTAGTATTTTGTTTTCCACAGGATTAATACATTTCATACATAAGAATTATCATAAACTGGTACAGACTTAAACAATTTGCAAACTGGAAATAGTCCCAGAACTATATTGTTTGTTTAGTCGATTCAGATTAATTAAGAAAAGCAGGTTATACATCTTAATTATAATTAAAAATTCCTCTGAAATAAAAAAAAGAGATAAACACGCAGGTTTTGTAACTTTTGCAATTTATTTTGGAAATGCCTACCACTGCTTTTAACATCATTTTGTGTGACTGAATTTTTTTGTAAACACAACTGTTCTCTCACAAGCATTTAAATGAAAGATTTCTTTATGTCTTTCAGGGAAAGATTTCAGCAGAAAGGCTTTCAGATAGTCTGAAAGTCATTTTGACGCCAAAGCAAAAAATGAACAAATGTTTTGCCTTTACTTATAGTAGCTGTTCAGGCGGCAAAGAGGGTCTTACTGAGCCATCAAATCTGAGCTACTCACTAAGTGAGCAGAACCAGAGGTGGGCACTGACAGCTTGAAATGCCACTGTGGACTCTCAGCACAGAGCAAATGTTGACGGAGAACATCACCCAACAGGGAAGAGGGAACCTTAAAGGCTTGAGTGGTTTTCTACTGGTTTCTGTTGCCCACATTTACAGGATCCATTGATCTTTTCTCTATGATGTAGCTGCTGAGAGCAGCAATGACAGTTTGAGATGACCTTTGTGCCCTTCCTCTGACTTCCAGCTCTTCTCTCATTTGCAAAAGCCTGATCAGGAAATGTCTACATGCCTACTCCTCCTTCTACTGTTCCTCTGACAGCACTTCTCTAAGAGGAACTGATGAGTAAAACAGCTGATTTTTTTTTTTTTTTTCCATTTAACGTTGTCCCATGTTTTCCAGCTGGTTCCATCTTTATTCCCAGTTTATAGCACAATTTTTCCATATCAGTCAGTAGAACATGATCCTCCCTTTAATACACGTGAGTATCACCCCATTTCTAGTGAACCACTCCTCTGTTCCTGATCTGTGCATGTCACAACTTTAGGTCAATGGAGAATTTCAGTAGCCTTTTTATGCCGTGTTCAGTAATTAAAATATTAAAGATAAGTCTGGAGGAGCTCTGGAGAACTTCCCTAACAGCTTCTCTTCAGCATGACACCTCCCTGCTGGAGTGCAGTTGGCCATCAGCTCCCCTTAGCTAAACTTCTTGCCACTTTAGAGGTGTTACACTGATTCCCCATTTTTCTGCCTCATTTTTGTTTTCCCAAGTGACACCATGTCTAATGTCCTAGCTAAATTCAAACAGATTTCATCTACTGCATTTTCTTTGTCTGGATAATCAGTTATGCTATCAAAGGGAGATATCTGATTATTTGAGCATTATCTACCCTCGGTAAACTATTTAGCATTTTATCTCATCTTCTGTTTAACTCATGTAACCAACGTTCCCTTTTATTATCTCCCTTTTCCCTCACTTAAAAATGACTGTTGTCCAGGTATGCTGACATAAACCCCTCCTTGTCACTTAGCCCATCTTCATCCAACAGACCTGGAGTCTGGAGAAGGTGGTCCAGCCTGACCACTTGACTGCTTTCCATCTCAGAGATGGGGCTTTCCTTTCCCATATCCTCCCATCATCCCCTTGCCCTGTTCTCAGCACCATCTTCCCAATGCAAAATGAATCATAGAATCACAGAATGGTTAGAGTTGGAAGGAACCCTAAAGATCATCTCCTTCCAAACCCCCTGTCATGGGCAGGGATACCTCCCACTAGACCAAGGTGCTCAAAGCCCCATCCAGCCTGGTTTAGAAAAAGACACTCTATTCCCAGGGGGCCACAAACAGCTCGGAGAAATGCTTTATAACTGGTAGTAAGAGTTCTTCTTTACAGCTCTCTCCGCAGCTGTAGAGGAATGCTGTGCTATTTTTCTTTATGTAAACAGGCCGTTCTTTACATCCAGCCAAAGTGATCGCAAACAGCATTTTGACTGCAAAAGCACAGAGGACTTTCCAGACTTAGATGAAAGTAGTTAGTTGAGGTTTATATAATTCTTGTTTAAATTCATTATACATGCATGGATACATGAATCTTGCAAGAACTTCTCTAACTATGTATTTTGGTGCCTAAGGAATACCATTCTGCAGAGATAAAAGCCCAAATCCAGCAGACCCTTGTCTCAGAAATTCTTATCTAATTTTCAACATTTATAGAAGGATAATTACCTTCCTCCTCTCACCCCCCACTGTTTTAACAAGGAGTTGGATAAACTTCTTTTTCTTGCAGAGGATGTAGCAAAAGTTTGCGATGCAGTTAACCCTGACCGGTAATCTCAGTTCCTTCATTGGTTCATAATGGGATTCTCATCAGGCCACTTCCATCGGCAGTTTTGAGGGGCTGCCTTCACTTCTTGTTTTTAATGAGAGAAACCAAGAGCTTGGTTTTGGTGGTCCAAAGCTGTGTTACTGTGAGATCAAAGAGATGGAGCTGAGAAGATGCCAGGGTCCTGGCTGCCAGCTTATGCCCCCCGTGGGACATGCTGTTCAGAAACCCTTGGTGTACACGTGCACCAAATAGCAGCAGTAATAGACGTGATGTGATACACTGCTGTCTGGAGCATTGCAATATACCATACTTTCATGGATGAGATGAATGAAGGAAAGAGAGGAAATGATTACTCTGCAGGAGCCTGAGTCAATCGCTCCCCATTCTCTACCAGACCTGGAAACATTTGGCTCTTGCAAATAATCTTTAATCAGATAGGTCACGCTATTAAAGTCAATGGCTCCTTCTGTGAATAAAAAGTGCTCAGCAGGCTAAACATTTGCTGGACCAATTTCTAAGTCTTAAAATGCTCAGAGAAAACACACAATGCATTTTATAAATTCTTGTTGTTGTACTTCGCGTTTTACTACAGAGTGAAATTTTATTGCTGATTGTCATTTATTAGGAAAAAAAAAAAAAAAGAGAGAAATATGAGCAGGACCCAGATGGCATTGTACTTTTTACATAATTGCAAAATACTTATGTTACAGGCAATTTTCATTATGTACTAATCAAACTTATGTAATCCTGTCACTGCACTGTCAGTACGATTATCACATCTGTTTAACAAAAAGTTGAGTAACAATCATAACGAAAACCAGATAAATTAATGGTACTCTCAACAGTAGAAAAGGGCCTTTTCCACTTTCCAAAGTTGTAGCTCTCAGCATGCAAGAAGCCAGGATGAATTGTGGCATCAGTGTGAAACACTCAGGAGAAAAGCAAGTGGTATGACAACAATCAGACAAGATCACAGGAGCAGTTAAGCCAGCTAGCAGAGATTTTACAGTGTCCCTTGTGAACATCTGAAAGTAGCACTCAGAACCTGCCGTGTTGCCTTCCTTTGCCATGCAGAGAACAATAATACCTGAGAGCATCTTTGTTATATGTGCTTTGGTTGTGAAGAATTTATGGAACGTGGAGAAAGAATCAAAATATAACAGGAACAGTAAGAGAAGGGCAGAGTGTTCTTGCAGCATCCCAGAAAAAAACATCACAAATTTAGCATCGCAGGCAGAGCAGGAAGGAGAGGGGACTCACAATTCAACTGTTGCAGTGGCCACACAGACAGGCACTGGAACTGCAAAGTGCTGCTCTAGGATGAGTGTGTCGCAGGATGGAGACAACGTTGACAGCTACACAAGTAATAGTCACAATCACCACACAAAACCACTACACTCACCCTCAAATCATGAAAAACAGTTATGGCTGCAGCCTGTAAAAGCCCGCATGAAGACCTTGCCTTGAATCTTGTTGATGGACTGCCTGCAGTGGACTACCACAGTGACCACTGTTGGAGTCTGACATCTGGTAAGGATGACTGCTTTCAGGAGGAACGATGGCTGTCCCTTTGCTTACACTGTGGGGCTTTCTAGCAACCAGTGAGAACAATTTCCAGCTTCAGACTTTTAAGTTTTCTGTCAGTCTGCTGCAAAGGCCTGAACTGACCACCCTGGGGAGCAAAGATCCTCTGTGTTCCTGCCGTTTTGTGTCCCCTGGTAGCTGGGGAAAAGCAGATCCTTGGAGCTCTCTGTGCAGCTGGAACAGTGGCAGGCAACTCAGATGCCCCGATGCAAGTGCAGAATTGAAGAAGTCTCTCTTTGGTTTCATCCTGCCACTGCCCTGCAGTGACTGCCTCCTCCAGGGGAGCAATTTTGGCTGGAACCACTCTTAGTCTCATCACTCCTTCCCTATTGCTGGCATTCACATCCAGTCCACCTAAACCATGCTAGCCTTATAAACCACGGAGGCCTAGGTGGCCTTAAAACACCAGCCTATCTTTTTAAGCACTCAGGACCACGTTCACTTCTAGTATAATCCCCAAGGCATCTAATTTCTGCCTGTTGACATTCACATGCTGCTCAGGTCCTTGGCTGTAGAGGAAGCCCTGAACTAGAATTTTCAAAGGCTTTTTCTTCTGATCACAGTTGAGATCTTACAGAAGAAACACCTGCAACCCAGGCAGTGTCTACTTTCTAGTGTGGTCACAGCACTGATTTATGATGCGGGAGGTATGGACTCAGTCTTTTATTCTTTGGGATCTTTGAACCCACACTCCAGGCAAGGAGCCAACCACAAGGCTACTGGATACTTTGGTGCTACTTTCTCATCTTTTTTATTGGTGCCATTCCATACTTTTAGGAATGAGTATTATAGTGCAGTTTATTTGTGTATAGATCTGGGATTTCTTATTTTCCCAGCCATGAAAGTTTTGTTATTTTTGGTACATAAAAAAGGAGCAGAAAAATGCATGGATATTATCTGGAGAGCTTTGGTAACTTCCTGTTCGGATTCCAATAAGTTATTCTGCAGATTTTTTGGGGAGAGTTTGAACAGGCCTATGCTCCATTGTTCATATGCTTTGAAAAGACAGAGTGAAACAGCATGAAGATCTGTGCTGAAGACAATGATTTTTGATAAAATCTGAGGTGTTACCTACTATTTAGTTCTGAAAATCTCCAATGTGAGTATTCTCAATGATGCCTGAACCTGAAACTTGGAGACAGAAGGATACTTTGGCAATACACAGATTTAAAAAAAAAAAAAATCCCAACCTAACTATGGATTCTACATAAAGCACTTATAAATAAAGGCACAAAAGAATACCATGGCAACAAAGAAAGAAAAGAGATCAACCTAGTCATTATAAAAGACAAATCATATGCTATCTTCATTGCAAGCTTTATAATCTCTCTTTCTGCTGTCTCTTACAGCATCATAATACACAATCTTGGTTGAAATACGGTGGAACGGTTATTTTCCCTCCGATATAAAAGCCATTGTCTTGCAGGAAAATTTCACTGAGAAAATGTATTCTATGTATACACAAAGAAAACATTACTTTTAAAACAGGGGCTTTGGCATATTAGCAGATAAATAAAAAGCATTTAATCCATAACCAACCGAAAAATGAACACTTGAAGCTAGGGAACAAAATGTCAAAGCAGAGGAAAATCACCAGAGGTCATAGCATGCAAAAAATTTGAAGAATTGCTGCAAATTATTAGCACCTTCCTCTGAACTTGCTGCTTCTACTTTCTCACATCTCCCTTGAGTTACAGCCATGTGTTAATCCTTATGTATGGGGCACTTCTAGTTTATTGCCTTTTTACTCAGAGCAACCTACCACCTTAGAAGTCTTCAAGTTCTTTCACACATGTAGAAGTGCTTTATATTTCTGCTTTCTACAGTTCCTAGAAGTGCTGTGCCCCCTCACATAGGCAGTTCTATGATCCATAAGTGAGTTGGACTCCAGTTAATAAGGATTTCCAGATACCGAGGATATCCTGCCTGATCCCTGACATTCCGTAAGGATCTGGGTCTCATGAGACTCCTGTCCCTGTTCAGTTACCTTCTGGGATGGTCTGACACATCTTAAACAAGATCTATCAGCACCTTTGTTTCAGCAACAGAATCCCATTCCTACCATGGGATCCACCTCACTGAAGTTCAGCTGTCAGTGGTGTCGATATCCATACTGTAGCTTGTTGCATAATCCTTGGAGGTCCAGTTGATAGTCAATGGCATTTAGAGCGTGATTCACTAGGCCAAATGCCAACATTAATTTTAAGAAGCAATGAACCGTGTCCTAAGCTTCTTTGACCAGTACAGGAGCCCATGGTAACATATTTAAGTAAATTATGTGAATCCCATCCTGTCTTTGAATGAGGCAATCTATTGCCATATGATTTTAAGGTAATCAGTCTTTTTTTTCTTTAGTTTTGCAAAATGTCCAATAGGGGAATTGTCTTCAGCACACTTACTGTGCTGGTGGCAATCCCCAGGGCTTTGCATTTCATGATATACTCAATTGGACCATGAATTGCTAATCTATAAAGGATTTGTGTCTGGTAAAACTGTTAATCTCAGGGCAGATCTTACAGATGAAGATACCCCCTAACACACTCCTCAGTTCTTGGAAAACCTGGCTGAAGAGATGGTCCCCCACTTCTTCAGGAGCACAGACGAGCCATCTTTGTGCCTGGGAACTGCAGGTCTTTGTTCTTTGTGAACTGGATGAGTGTGTGTGTAGGGGGGGAGCAATTAAGATGTTCTGCCCCCTGATATACAGCTCTCCTTCAGAATTTCAAACTTGCTGTTAACTACCCAATATAAAGAAAATGATCATGACAAAATGACCAGGCCATTTTCACATGCTCTGCTTATTTGCTTTACAAGTTAAAAGAGAGACCCACTGATAGGAGGTTTCATATTATAGTTAAGAAACATCACTTTCTTTTTATTGTTTCCCCTAGTTTTCTCACTTTTGTTTTTCCAATTATTTTGATTAAATTTACCCCCATGATCTTATTTTTTTCTCGGACATTTAATAGCAAGTTTTAAAAAAATAATCACAGCTGATGATAGGGCAAAGAATTGCTGTGGTTTTTATTGGTTTCTTTTTTCTTTAGAAGTTACAGCTTTAGCACTTTAAACACTACATAAAACATCAAAATTACTCTGAAATGGTGTAATAATATAACGTAAAAAAATGCTACCCTAAATTAATATTTACATCTATTCTTGCCTCTGTGTGCTGATCCATTTTTAAAGCACTTGCAAGACTTTTTTTTTATTCTGAGGCTAGAAAATAGGCTGCAGTACTCTTGTGGAAGGACACATTATATTCGTACTGGTTGATAAAAGCAAGAGAAAAAGAATTCACTCCTGTTGCAGAAATAAATAATAAAAATAATCTCACCTTGCGGAAACTGCAACGTCAGTTCATTTCCTTCCATTGATCAAAGTGGTCATTTACTCCCTCTTTTAGTTTTATTGGATTATTTTTTGGCCTAATCCTGATGTGTTGTGAGATAGTTCTAATAGATTCTAAGTTGCCCATGTAATGTGAATATCAGCTCTTCTCTGAGGCTGCATCTGTAGGAACATATCAAAAAGCCAAACTTATTTTTTTAAAAAATAAATTTAATTCATAATCCATTTTATTCTTTTTTTTTTTTTTTTCCAGTGTTAAGGGGCTGTGATCTTCCAGTCAGTATCATTCCTCATTAGCTATATCTTATCTATGAAAAATGCAAAAAGTAGGTGTCACTGTCAACAGAAAGGCACAAGTAAGAGAGAAAAATGGAGCAGGAGGAAGGCTGTATGTTCAAACTGATCATCTTTACACTTATCTACTTGGAAATTAGTAAGTTAATGTCAAATGTATAGAATGAGAGAGAGACTAATATCCGAAGATCCTCATCTTCTGGCCATTCCTGGTAATTTCTTACAGGAAACACAAGTGGAGGGCATTCTTGAAGAGACTTGGAAGAGGGACTTGAAAGAGGGATGGACTTTAGAGATGATTCCTGAGCTATAGGTTAGACATAAAGAGCCTTGTGGAAAATGATACAAGGGGTTCTGTAGGAGAGTGGTATGAACAATAGAGACCTGGGAAGAGAGAGGTCATGAAAAGATACAAGGGCAAGTGCAACTATTTTTGTACAAGTAAAGATGCAGAGATAACCTCTGTTGTATGGCAGTGACTCACAGAGGGATTGGGAAGGGACTCAAGAATATACCTGTGGTGCCTACAAAAAGCTGACAGCACATCAGAGATCAGATTTAAGAGTGGGATAGCAATCCGGAGGTCAGGGCTGAAATCTGGACTAGCAAGCTTTCTGCAATGGACATGGAAAGGGTGGCTTGGGTTAGAGGCCAAAGCATCAGTTGCTAGCAAGGGGAGAAGTACCCCAGACCAAGGATGGTGGAAGAGACATGCCAAGGATGGAGAAGCATGCTTGTGGGCAGTAGTCAAAATTGGTTGAATAAAATCAGGACCTGCACGGAGGCTGATCTCCTGAGGACTCCATAGAAGTCAGAATGTAGAAAAGTAAAATAGTAAAATCTACAAAATGGAAAGCGTAAAAGCTTAAGCAGAAAAGAGGAAGGCGGAACCTGAAGTTACAGGCTTCCCACTTACAGAGAGCCAGAAAAAGTCTGATTTTTAAAGAAGAATGTGACTGACTGCATGAAGTGTCTGACGGGTCAAGGCAGATGAGAAGAAAATAGACTCTTGAGTTTTGTTATGACTAAGAGCTCTCTGAAGACCTTGAGCAGCAGAGCAGAAAGAAGGAGCCACAGACAACCAGAAACAGTCCAGAATCCAGAAGGAGCTCAACACCTCCTGTAAATACAAATAGATCTGCCTACCACAAATTTTATTTATCCTGTAGAGTCTCATAGTACAAGAACAATATTTCAAAAATAGTATTTCATGACTGAGAAAAGCATCACAGTGGGTTCTTGCCTGAGAATACAGCCAGACTCCCTGACATTTACAGGAGATATCTCAAGGTCATTTATAGCACTCGGAGACCGGGCACTTTCAGTCTCTGCCTTTTGACTTCAGCTCCTGTTTCGGTGACATCCCCTGTTGGTTTGGGTAATGGAAAGTGGCAGACTGGCCAGGAGCTCCTGCCTCCTCCTGCGCAGGGGACTCCATGCGCTTTGGCTAATTACACATCAGGGGCTGCTGTGCTGTCCCTCGAAGTGAGCGTAAATCAGAAGTCAATTGTCCATTCTAATCAGATTTAGCCAGAATATATGCTACATGTAGTTTCAAGTGACTAGAATTAGCTTACACACAGTAAACATTTCAGGTCTAATCTGATCAATTTAAGTGAAAACTAGTGAGCTTTAACTGTAGGGAAGAAAAAGCCACGCTATAATCAATAAACAAGGAATGATCTGAGAGAGGCAACCAGCATGTCCGATTAATCATCCTACCAGCTGATCAGATTTATGATATGAAGCAAATTAATCACAGACTTTCAAAAAACTTGGCTATATACTATACAAACCTTAACCACAGCCCTTGCTGTGGTAATTTGATTTGTGAAGATTTCCTCTGAGACAGCAATGGGGGTATGTTTACAGCTGAAACATCTACAAATATTCATCATTCTTTTCTAATAGCTGTTGTATTAACTTCTTCCTGGGCACTTTTGATGGAAGTGACTCCCTCTTGTTACTTGGCTGGACATTCTCTTTCTCAGGGTTTACACATGAATGAGAAGCTGCAACATGGATTCTTCACTGGAATTTAATTTCTCAACACAAATCATGTTCTCATCACAGTAATAAAAACAAGTTTTGTTTCCAGATTGATTTCATTATTTTCTTTCCTTTGTTACTATGGTGTCTGCTTGTATGCAGGTTTTTGAAGCACTTTTTCAAAGATATTGATTTTTTTCTTACATGAAGCATCAGTTTTCATAGTACAAACCTGTCCTCTCATCCCTCGTTATGATGGTGCTTTCAGGGAAGGAGAAAAGAGGGAAGGGAATGTCCTTTTCTAATATGATTTTTTTAAAAAAACCTCCTGAAGTATGGAGACCCTATTAAAGGTCTTTTAGGTTTGCTGCTGTTATTTAACACAGATGGTATTTCTATATGGACCAAGCTCAATATTTCACTTCCCCAAAAAAGGCCAGAGCTGTACTCTGTGAAAGGGTACAGGCTCGAAATGTAAGTCCAGTTTGCCTAGATAGTATGCATTTTCCAAAGGGAATGTTTCAACAAACCCAAATACAACTTTTCTGTAACCACACATACAATCCTTAATATGAATCAAGTAGTAAAAAATTTGTGATCTGCTGGAGACAGAGTGTATTTTGTGTTCAAGTTCAGATAAGTAGAAACTGTTTTTTTTCTTTACTAAACAATCTAAGTTAATGAGGCAGAGAGAAGGATGAGGTCAAGAAACCAAATAATTTATTCCTTGTCTATGAACATGTCCAGTTCTCTGCATTCGCCCACACCAACCCTTTTGGCTTAGTTAGTATACATTGAGGGGCTGGACTAAATGATCTCTAGAGGTCCCTTCCAACCCCATATCATTCTGTAATTCTGTGATTTCTCTATATTATCCAGCATGAATGGAAGTGAACAAACCCTTTCCTCCTGAATACCCCGTGACTAACCAAGAAATAAACTGATAAACCAACAAAACAGCTGGGAAGCCTCTCAGGCATTGCAGCACTGCTGGCAGACAGCATCCACTTGGGTGTCTGTGCTTCACTGCCAGGACATCCACGTTGTGATTGAAGGGAGGTATTAGCCTGATGTGGTCCTGATACTGCACTTGTGCCCGTGGCTTCCTTACAGGGATCATGTAAAACTGGGGATGAAGTTCAGTTCTTGAAGTGGCTCTTTCCTGTTTTCTCTGCTTAGTATGGAACATATTCCTATGGAACATATTCCTGTGTTCCACTACATGGAACAGAGGAAGTTCCATTCAAATATGAGGAAAAACTTCTTTACGGTGAGGGTGACAGAGCCCTGGAACAGGCTGCCCAGGGAGGTCGTGGAGTCCCCTTCTCTGGAGATTTTCAAGACCCACCTGGATGCCGTCCTGAGTAATGCACTCTGGGCAATCCTGCTTTAGCAGGGGGGTTGGACTAGATGATCTCTAAAGGTCCCTTCCAACTCTGATGATTCCGTGATTCTGTGATTCCGTATCTTCTGCTTTTTCGCAAACTGCTTTAGATGTGTCAGTATCGCTGTAAAGTTATTATTTAGTGCTGCAGTTTAAGTCCCAATTTCATAAAAGGTCAAACTTGTGCTAAGGGAGGAATAATGGTCAGAACACTCTCTGCCAAAAAGGAACATCTCCAACAACAACAATAACAAGTGTTATTATTCACCTCTTGCAGGGAAGGAGCTGAGGCAGAGGCAGATTAAGTGGTTTACCCAAGACTGTAAAGACTTCTGTACGACAGCCAGAACTGAACAAAAGAGCTCATGGTCCAGGAACTACCACATTTTCCATTTCTCTTTGGCCTGGAACAAGCTTGTCCATGCTTTAGTCCCCTTACACTGCATCCCCTTATCCATTGTAGTCATGTCTATATTTTATCTATTCACATTCTCTTGCACCAATTCAAAATGCTGCTGTAAAAATTATTTTCCTGTTGTGACACTTTTAACCATGCCATTTTCCTCCTGTTTTTTTTTTTTTTTTGAGTTTCCCTCTCTCCATCGCATCAAGCATGTCTTCCTTCTTCATTTTCAAGCTCCTTCACAGCCCAGACCTTGCCCGTGCTCTATGAAGATGGCGGCTCCCTCCTACCCACGCCAGACCTGAGTTGTCCAGGTGCCCTGTTCACTTAGGAGTGTCTCCCTCTCAAAATTCCCAAAGTCATTTCATTTCCCACCTTAAAATTCCTGTGGTGCCTATGACAAGCTTGGCGATGCTGGGCTGCAGTTGTGCTGAGACCAGGACCGACCGCAGAGGCGGGTGTCTGCGCATTGGCTCCTTCTGCTCTCCCATCTGTCACCATCTCTTTCTTTCCACTGGAAGCTCTTTGGGCACAGACCATACTTCTGTCCCATGGTGGTAAAGCACCTCGAACAGAGAGTCAAGGTTCATGAGAGTGGCACCTATTTCTAAAGCAGTGCAAATACTAAATCAGTGTCGTGACACCAGCAATTAATTTGGTCAGTAACACCAGAACCAAAAGCAGTAAATCACTGCCACTGAGACCTAACCCCAGCCAAGCACAGTGAAAAACCTACCGAACATTTTTGATATATTGGACTTCTGTGAATTCAAACCAGTGCAGGTTTTGCCTTTTGGTGACAGCATTGCAGAATTGGCTTGTGTTCAATACCACATCCTTTCTAACCTCCAAACACTTCTGTGTAGTATTGCTGTTGCAATCACTCATTTGAGGGATGATCTATTTGACTGCTGAATACTCTAACAATAAGATAGCTTGTGGAAATAGAAGCCTGGCCAAAAGCTTTCTCTTCTGAAGGCATCCTTTGCCAATAAGCATCAGCAAAAGCTGTCCTGACAGGGCAGATACAGGCGTGTTGCTCTCTGACTCCAACACATCCAAAATTAAGTTGCCAACTTCACTGTTGGAGTTCCAACTCTACAGGGGCCAGTTCAATGGCAGTGATGTCACAGCCCTACAGCACATAGGGCCTGTCATTCCCCCACGAGTTTTTTCCCCAAGTCAGGCATATAAAAACACTGACATTAATTTAATGAGTTGGTTTTCAGGAGATTAGTCTCACCATGAGTTGAATTATTCTGAACATATGGAGACCCAGTCTGGCTATGAAGTATGTAAAAGGATGGCAGAGATTTGGGAATGCAGACTTTTGGGGTTGAGCGAGTCTTGTATTACACACTTTAACTCTTCATACCAGTGTTGGGACCGGTTTTCTGTTTGGTTTTGTGTCTTTTTTTTAACCTATATCAATGCCAGTCACTGTCATTAACTTGAGTTTACATCTGTAACAAGGCAGAATGGAGGCCAGGAGGTGTATATTTATGAAAAATAGGATTTATATGGACAACAATAAAACATGGAAGCAGCCAGACCTTGGAACAATGCAGGCTGATGCTGAAGCTTAGTCATTTCTTTCAGCAATACGGGAAACTCTTTATTTACAAAATATATTAGATAGCTCTGGGTATGAACTTTTGAGATCAGGGCCCACGGAACTCAGATTTCTGGGACACAAATCTCAGATGCATCCAAGTGAGTGAGAAACTTTAAATGAAGGGGGTGCCCAGTTTCCTAAAGTCTGGAGTTAGTTATACGCTCAGTCCTGTTTTGTAGGGCTCACTCCAACTATTTTCCTTGATTAAGTACAGTGGGCACGAGGGGAGACAGATCTCAATCTGAGATTCTTGAGATCCTCTGAAACAACCAGGTCCCTGCCTGGTAAAAGCAGTTTCAGCACCAGAAAGTGTGTTAAGGTTGCCTCGCTTCCAGCAAATTTTCTGAAGCCTCACATTACACAAGTTTTGGATTAGTGTGACCCCTGTGTCAAATGGTTCACACTTACTGACGTCATACAGGTAATTTGTGCTTTAAAGCTAAAACATGATCATAAAACATTACATTCATTGATCTCGCAAAAAGATGCAATTCCATGTACTTCAATGGGCTACGCATTTTTTTTTTGACAAAAAATTTGTCCCTTCAATGCTAAAAAGCTCTCAGGTATCACATAGAGGTGATACAAGGCCTACAGTTGATACTAGTGATTTTTCATCTTCTGGTTTACTTAATGTCTTTAAAATAAAACATAAATGATTCATAAATATGCTTTCAGCCAGTGGAAATCTAGGGGGTTGGTGCAAGAGCTCAGGTGGGACAAGATAAAAAGTTTACGATGATCTGCTCTAACTTCTTATTCCCTGAATCTGCAGAAAACTGATATAAGTCTTACTCACAACTCTAATGCAAAATCAGAAGGGCCATTTAGTATCTTTTATTAAACACAAAGGAAGCCATTTTAAAAGAGGGGAGAGGATAAGTCTTCTGCAAGCTCACCACAGGCTCCCACTACAAGGTAGTTAACCGGTTATTTTTATTTCAGCATAGATGATAATTAAGCAGAGGTATTGTCAGGTGTGCTGAAACCTGGCCATTTTCACTGGTTTTGCACGACTTGAAAAAGGTTCCCTGCACAACCTGCTATCTTTTCAGCACGCACCAGCGAAAGTACGTGTTACCTGGATGAGGAAGCTGTTAGACCTGTCTCTGCTGTTTGTCAGGATAATTCAGTTGATGTTCTACCTAGAACCCTGCAGGACCACAGCTGCTGCAGTGGATAGACCTTCGTTAAGCCTTAAGTTACTGATTTAACAAGCTGTGCTAATGAAAAGGGTCTTTAATGAGGTGCTTTTAGCTGGGCTCAATGAATTTTCCTCTTCATCTCAGCCCTACATTTCCTGAACTTTTTTATAATATAGCTTAGCAAATCCCTTCATTTTTCAACTAAAATGACCCTTGATATCTCATTTAATAGATGAACATATAATATTCAGCTATCCCAATTAACTTCAACGGTGGCTGTGGCCTTTCTCTAAGCAGCAGCTACTCACCAGGCTGAGGAACATGACACTGGACTGGAAGGCCTTTAGCCTGACTCACTGGTAGTTCACGTGTCCTCTGCTCACAAATTAGGTTTAAAACGATACCTTTGATAAGTGATACGTCTCATCTTCCACAGTGCCCTGTTGCAGCATTTAGGAAGCTGCGCCCCCCTTTTTTTTAATGAAAAATATTAAAATCGTGTTCTTTGATAGCAGCTTGCCAGAAATCAACATGTTTATTTATCAGCTACTCAGTTTGATCCAGATTCACATAGTCATTAGCAGAGATAATGACAAATTGCCCCATGTGATTGGGATGTGAGCTGAAACCTCAAATAACAGAGAAGTAGTACACAGATCACCCAGCATAACTACCTTACTTGAAAGCTACTCTAATTTTGTAAAGCAAGTTGTCAAATCAATGTCTCTGCTGTCAAACAAAAATATATTTTTAAAGGAATGCCTCAAAAATCCATAGAGGAAACGCAAGTGCAGCACGACATTTGTTTGATTTCATTCCTCAGGCGATGCCATAAAAATTGATCAGACCACATTTAATGGACAAATCATTAGAAGTCTAATTCAACCAACTGCAGAAATATTTATGAAAAGCAGTTAAAAACCACTGATATGATACAGGAGGATACTTGATGTAGTATTATTAATAGCTAGGAAGACACAACTTCAACATATGATTTCTGCAGGAAGTCTGAGATGCATTTCCAGCAGCTTTTGTACAATGAATTGTTATTAAAACAGCACAATCTTCCAAATTGCTGTTAGCTAAAGATGGGCTTTGTATGACTTGATATTTATCCATTTTGACCTTTAAAGCCTTTTACAGTAATTGTTGATCCAGTAAAAATCTACTTTATCTGTCTTGCCCTGGTAGAAATATGACTGCAAGCTTTCACTAGTCAGCCCCATGGCAGTCTGTTACTTAATGTCATGTTTTTATTTAGCTCACTCTTCCCCATATGTTGGTCATCCCTCGACTGTAATGAGCTGCACTGAATGATTTGCATGTAAACACCCAGCAGCAATTAAACTTGCTGATAAATAGCGATTGCCATTCTCTTATATTCCAGGTCTGTGTGAGATCTTCTCAACTGGGAAGCAAGCACTTTCTAGTCAGCACAGGGGTTTCTTTTGTTATTCTTTTCTTCAGAGAAATCTCAGCTGTGACAGAACTTCACAGCCCGGAGGAACCACGGCCACGTTCTGTATTGTTGTTTGCTGGGATAGTCCCGATGTCCCTGTCTTATACTCTCAATAGTAAGAAAAAAAAAAGCATGAAGAAGGCACCAAATTTGAAGACTGGTGACTGAAGGGTGGTCTATCAGGTCATCTTCCTGAAGTCACTGAGATACAAGGTCTTGGAAGAGGCCAGATGCAGCACACAGAGATGGAGAAGACTGAGCAGATACACGTCCATCATCACGTTGCATGGCCAGCATTGTATGTGTTGCATAGTGTGGTGAAAACAGGGCATGGCTCTCCTCTTTCCTTCACCCCATAAATCCCTCAGCCCTTGTTTTAATCCTAGGGATGGCAGATTGTTGATCAATGGAATCCTTCCAATATTTCTTGACAGCCCTGAAGGAAAGACAGAATGGATGGCTTCCCTTACCAGAATAACACTGGTGATTTTGACACAAACATTTGCTAAAAATAAATACAGCATGGGAACTGCTTCCTCAAATGCATTGGAAAACTTGCCTTTCATCCTTTCTTCCTTTCATGATCCAACATCAAGTGAAGGCAGCCATTTATGTCCAACCACTACCTTTGCAGAGAAACAGGTATCTACCCTCATCAGCTGCAGATGCAGAAGGGCAAGCAGCCACCCCACATGGACCACTACTGGGAAACTCTGAAGTCCAAATAGTAATGCAACAGAGGTCAACAGTTGCCTACAGGATGACAGAGAGGACAGCGTGTGCCTAGCCAGGACGCTGGGACTATCTCCACTCTTTGGGATAGCCCAAGACCCAGAAGCTTGTTGGGAAGTGAGAGTGGAATGAGAGGAAAGATGAGGAGGTTGGATTAAGGTGTGAGGCAGAAGGAGTTCCCTTTTCTCTGGGATATCCAGAGAGAGAGAGATGAAGTCACTTCAAAAAACAGGGGTGATAAACTCTGAGAGGAGCTCTGTGAGGGGAGCAGGGGGCAGAGAGCAGAATGTAAACAGGGTATCTGCTCACTGAGTGTCCACAGAGGGATGACAAATTGGGGACAAGTAGCTGCCGTGTGTGACATTGCAGGGAGAAATATTTTTCTTAGCTTTTTATGCTGTTATTTGATCTTATTTTTTCCTCCCCAAAATCACTGTCTCCTTTCCTCACTCTCTAAAAATAAAAATTCTCCTTGTCTTAGTGGGAAATATACCCCTGTAAAGGAATCAAGAGTTAGAATGTGGAGTGGGTTTTATTTTGGCCTCGTGTCATGGTGAGGGCTCCAAGCAATGATCTGTGAAGTTTACAGAGAACCCTCATATTTCTCATATTGCCACCAAGATCTCTCATGTGTATATGAAATATTCTTACAATCCACATTTATTTGATTGGGCTAATTTGAAGGAAATCCCTGGTCCAGAGCGGCAGGTCATGCAGGACTTATCCACCTTGTGGTGACTGCCTGTTTTGAGTGTAACTGGATAATGTCGAGTCTTTGGCAAGAGATTCTCAGAATCTTTAATGCTGAAAATCTTATTAATGTGTGAAGGGCTGAGCAGACAGAAATACCTGTTGCTCGCACAGGAACATGAGAGAATAAAAGTCTCTCTGCATCTCTCTAATATGAAGGATTTTGAGAAGAAGCTTCTCCCAGGAATCTGATGCAGTCACCTTCTAGCTGATCACGCTGTAAATATTAGAAACATCTGTTGAGTTTTTCTGTGGAACTGGGAAACAGTCAGGGGTGGATTAATGAACTGAATTAAATGTTGTCATCACTTGTAAAGTCAGTTTACTTAGGCTGTAATTATAATCTGCCCGAAATGGTAAGGACTGGAAGGTGGTTTTGTGCACCCGAGCTGGGAGAGCAGGAGGCAGAGGGGAGAGTGGGAGGGAAGGTGGGATCCTGGCAGTGCCCAGCGCTGTGATGGGCTACAGCACAAATGGGAAATTCTCCTTCAGCACAGCCAGGAGTGCATACCTCTCTGAGGCAGTAAGATTTGCAGCTCTTCAAATTTTAATGCTGGTGAGCGCTGAAAATAGAACCAGCAATTCGCTGAAAAATACTGGAAAATTGAGGTTTTGGTGAGGGGGAGAAAAAAAGCAATTCACAAATGCTTGTTGAATTTTGTAATTTTTTTTTTTTATTTTTAAAGCATGTGTTACATTGTAACATACAAAGTTTTATTTTCCATCTGTACTTTTTATAGCAATAATGATTTGAGGAGATAAGCAGTAAAATTTCATGAGAAATAAATCTTTTGCCATACTGACTAGTATATCTAGAAAAAACTTTGTGGAGCATATAAGAAGTGGTATATTTAAAAAGTTTTGGATTAAAAGAAAATTATATTAGATATCACTTTTTGTTTTGCCAAGACCCAAGACGATCACATTTTTTTTCCATTTTGACTCAAATTACTTTTTACAATTATTAAATTCAACGTCAAACGAGAAATAAATGTGCTTCATCTAGCTCCATACCTACTGTTTAAGCTCCATGTTATTAATTCATAAATCACTGAAAAAAGGATTTTAAGAATACTTACTTGTAAACTTGCAGTGCATTTTGTTAACAATTGTAGCCAAACAAAAAAAGACAGAGAATTAAAAAGTTAAATAGATACTTTATAATAACATTTAAAAAAAAAAGTTAAAAATTGACATACCAGGATAAGCCAAAATATTTATTTCATTTAGATTTCATTAAGGAATCTTAGAAAATTCTGTTTCTTCCACAAGAGGCAATTCTCCCCCGCAGCCAATTTTTCCAAACCAGATGAGTAAGAAATTATTTTATTCACTACAGACCAATGCTACTGGTTTTGCTCATTAGTATCTGATATAAAGTCATTTAGCACGATGCAGTGCCATGTTGAACATGATGTGTGGTTTCACGTCATGTTTCATCAGGAATTTTCAGAAATACTGAGGCTTTTTCTTAATTCACTGAGGTAAAGTTTTCAAAAATGTCTTAAGCTACTTTTGCCAGTGAAACATAGTAACTGTGGATGAATACATCACATTTGGAATTTCTCTTGAGCTTTTTTATTACTCTTATGTTATTTTTCACAGGAATCAAGCCAGGGAGTTTTGTTCCAGCAGCCTAAATTCACTGTTTCCTTCCATACAGATAACCTGAATCACCTCCACTTTGTGAACTTTTTAACGGTAAAGCTAAGTCAAACATTAAAATATTTAGAATCATAGAATGGTTAGAGTTGGAAGGGACCTTGAAGATCATTGAGTTCTAACTCCCCTTTTATGGGCAGGGATACCTCCCACTAGACCAGGTTGCTCAAAGCCCCATACAACTCAGCCTTGAACACCTCCAGGGATGGAACAGCCACAACTTCTCTGGGCAACCTGTTCCAGTGTCCACAGGAAAGAATTTCTTCCTGATATCTAATCTAAACCTCCCCTCTTTCTGTTTAAAACCATTACTCCTTGTCCTATCAGTACACTCCCCGATAAAGAGACTTCCCTCCCCATCTCTCCTGTAGGCCCCCCTTAAGCACTGGGTGACTGCTGTAAGGTCTCCCCCGAGCCTTCTCTAGGCTGAACAACCCCAACTCTCTCAGCTTGTCCTCATAGCAGAGGTGTTCCAGCCCTCGGAGCATCTCCATGTCCTCCTCTGGACTCACTCCAACAGGCCCATGTCCTTCCTGTGCTGAGGGCTCCGGGGCTGGATGCAGTACTCCAGGTGCAGTCTCACCAGTGTGGAGTAGAGAAGCGGAATCACCTCCCTCAACCTGATGGCCACACTGCTTTTCATGCAGCCCAGTATGCTGTGGGCCTTCTGGGCTGCAAGTGCACATTGCCAGCTCATCCAAGGCCCATGTCCTTCCTGTGCTGAGGGCTCCGGGGCTGGATGCAGTACTCCAGGTGCAGTCTCACCAGTGTGGAGTAGAGAAGCGGAATCACCTCCCTCAACCTGATGGCCACACTGCTTTTCATGCAGCCCAGTATGCTGTGGGCCTTCTGGGCTGCAAGTGCACATTGCCAGCTCATCCAGAGCTTCTCATCCACCAGCACCCCCAAGCCTTCTCAGGGCTGCTCTCAATCCATTCTCTGCCCAACCTGTATTTGTGGTTGTGATTGCTCCAAACCATGTGCAGGACCTTTCCCTTGGCCTTGTTGAACTTCGCGAGGTTGGCACAGACCCACTTCTCAAGAAGGAGGATTACTCCTCCTCTACGCTTTTAATTTCCATCTGGGTGAAACGTTTACTATGCACCCAAGCTATAAAGACATTTTACATTGGAAATACACAATGTCCTTAAAAAATAAAGGAGAGTTTCAGGTAGGAAGTCACAGGATCTGAAAGAGGTGAATTCTGTAGAACACCTATTCCAGGCAGACCTCTGCAGGCACCCATTCCCTCAATACTTTCCCACCAGTAAAATGGCCATCTCATCCCAGTACCTGGAAGCAGGACCACTGGTAGACCCTGATGTACAATGCAAACTATGCTGCACCTTGCCATCATTCTTTTTCACAGACACACCAAGGCTTTCATGAATATTGTTTGTTGGGTGTTTACAGCTGAGGTTTAATATGCGGCTAAATATAGTCTAACAGCTCCTTCATCCTCACTCTGCATCATGACATGGCAAGGCTTTTGAAGAGTAAGTAGGCCATCCAAAACAAAAGCAGAAAAATTAAATTCAGCATCCTTAATGCATGGTGTTTTCCAAAGCTTCTGTTACTTTCATGACATCTCACCAGATCTATTTATGTCTATGGAGAGTTAGGAAAAAGATCACATATTGTACAGAGAGCACAGTGTTAAATTTATGCAAAGTGAAGAAAAGTGTTATCTCAAAAAATATTTATTTCGTAGTTTTTGCCTCGAGGATTGTGCTTTGTTATATCTTTAAGGACAGCACTGTTACATTAGCATTGGGTTTAAAATTCTTATAAATATTAAGAACAAGTTTAATCTGTAACATTTATACAAAGCAGTACATCAAGCTTAACATATTGTGTAGAAACACATTTACTGCACCACTGCCAATTCTTCAGCTGGATTTAAAAATTGGAAACAAAAGATAGCTAAAAGAAAAGAAAGATGTTGAAAGGAAGCAGAATAATGCTGCACTAGCTTCTTCAGTACTTCCTTTGCTTTCACCTGAAATTTAATTACTTTGGAAGGGGCTTGAATAGTTATAGCAAAATTGTGGTAGTTCAGAGTGCAAAGGAAAAACGTCTGTAACCGCAACAACAATAGGTTGTTGGTGTGTGAACAGCTACTGCCTTTGGATGGGTCCCTCCACTTATATTTAAGATACTCCCTTGCAAAGGACCTTTTGAAGAAATGTTCAAGGACATCAAACAAAAAAAACCCCAACCTTGTCTCCAAGGATGTCTAATTACAATGCACGTATCATTTTAACAGTGCAATGGTTTGGTCTTAAGTATCAACTTGCTTTAAAGGGAACTCACAGTGATGGGCTGACCTGAAGTGAAGTGCCCTCCCCCAAACCTCCCCACAACCGTATGGATGCCAATAGCTTGAACTGATTACTAACAGTGGGAGCGTTGGCAGGTGTCAGAGCAGAACAGTTTTATAGCCCAAATCATCTGCACGTAGGCATAATTTAACAAGCAGCAGCCAAAACAATTTCAAAAATATTAGTTGTCTCAACCTTTTTTTTTTTTTTTTTTGGTGGATTTGTTGGGTTTTTTTTATTATTTTTAGGAGTTTTCATTTCCTTATATGTCCCTTTGTACAGCTTCCGTTAAAGCAAGACGAATGGTTCATACATAATTCTTCTGGTTTCTAAATGGAAGCATCATTCTATGTTGAGAGCAGTTTTCCCAACAACTTTCTTATTATGAGTCACTTATGACGAGTCACCCCCTCTTCAGGGGCCACTCGTGTGTAGGCATCTTCACAGAAAAAGATGCCAGGATGGAATCTGTACCCGTAGAGGATGTCCAGAATATTAAATACAAATTAACTTGGATTTCTGCTTGACCCAGGCCTACTCCAGTCCTTCCTCCAATACTCACCTTTCTCTCAAAAGAAGTTATCCTATTCCAGCAGAAGCAATTCTTCCTGCCTCCCACTCTCTTAACAAAGTACAAATCACAGACCCCACCTGTACCTTTGCTGACAGACGGTTCTCTATATTTTATTCTTCAAAACCAGGAGGGACCTCCCACATCTTCCTTGGCAGCTTGTGCAGGTGCCTGGCTGAAAAATAACCACCAACACAAACTCCAAGACTTTTCTTATGATTCAGTCTGCTCAGAAACTGCCCAGGTTTTCAAGCCCGACCTCAAAACCGGTTGTCACTCCAGCTTTATGCAGGTACAAAGACTGTCAAATGCCCAATCTGCCCCACAATACTGCCAGGATTTAGTCTATTGGACTGCTTTCCCCTCTCTTTTTTTGACTGGTAAAGCCTGAGACATGGAGGAGGAGGGGATCTTTGACTGTATTCCCTTTATTTTGTATACTATGAAAGAAGGATGTAATTCATTTTTCCTCGTTGTCCCCAGGCTAAGGATGTAACATGCCCTCAAGTACTTTAGCTGACAAACAGCTGAGGAATTTTACCCTTTCTGGCTGCTCTTTGGCCCTGTAACCTTCCTGTCCTGACAATGCTCAGCCCTAGAGAGCAGAATAATGTTTCACCCTTTTACAGCTCATGGTGTTTGCTGAGTTTGAGCATGGAACTACATTTTCCTGAGAGTAAACAGAAGGCATGAGAAATTTTCCTCCAGTCTAGTGTGTTTTGAGTGTTGTTCTTTCTGTTCACTGTGAGACCCAGTCACCTCTTGTACTTGAAACCATTTCAGCTCCACACTCTTCAGTTTTTAAAGCTGTAGACATTCCTTCTCTCAAATATTTTGGTTTTCTGCATATGCGTTTAGAATTTTTTCAAGGTTTTATCTCTCAGGAGAAGAAATAATCCCTTTTAGGCTTTGTTTTAAGAGTTTCAGGAACTCAGAAATGGCATAATGCCCCTCTCTGTGTTTCACCATGGTACCTTTTTAAATGCTAGACCTTTAAGGGGAAAGATCAGCAGCACTCCTAATGCAGATGCAGACCTTTAGGAAGCACATCAATGCAAGCCACTGCTCTCAGGGCTTGCAGATTTGAACCCTGTCAGAGTTTATCTGCTGCCAACTTCAAACTGTGGTTTGACATTTCTGGTCAAGAGGGGTGCCCTTGTGAGTCCCGAGAGGGGATGAATCTGAAAAGACAGAGAGGAGCATATTGTCTCCCTGCAGCAGTACACTGCCAGCCTCCACTGCAGAGATACCTGTTACCAGCAAGACATTGCTTTGAGGAAGCTCGTCACAGCATGATCTTACTTATGCCTGCAGTAGCAAGCCGTCAAAGCACAGCAAGAAAGAGAGAGATGGCAGGAAGCATCAAAGGGGAACTGCTAAGGACTGAATAGGAATGAAAATAAAAGCTGCAGCCAGTGTAACTCCCTTCCCAAAGGGAGGGAGCAGAAGTGCAATGTAAGAAGGAGTGGTCACAGGAGACCTTGGGGCCAATTCATTCCTCCTGTAACCCAGCTGTTACAATAGGCTGGGAACTCAAGTGAGAAAATCATGAGAAAATTGCTGTGGTGCACAAAAGATGCTTGTAAAACACTGCAGTGCCACGTCTCAAAGCTGCTGGGGGGCTGAGATATTACATTGCAATTTCCCTGCTTTAACAGATGAGCTGTGGAGCTCAAACTCGTTAGCGCTGCAAAATCCACATCTGCTTTCATAGATAATAGGATGGTGATCGTGTATGAAGCTAAGCCTGTCAGGTCAGGCACATGGATCTGGAAGGGGCAAGGAGACTGCTGGCAGCCATAATCCACGTCCTTGTCACCACCAATCTAGGTTGCCCTCACTGTTTGGGAAGAGAATATGAGGACCATTTCTCACTGGTATAAGAATGCAAGTGTTTGTCTTCCTGTGGTTTAGGTATCCATGAGAAATCCATTCTCAGGAGTAAATTCCTTACTGTTTTCAGTCCATCGCAGGGGCAAGGTTGAACACTTAGATTTAACCCTAAGCCACTCAAGGACTCCCACCCCACTTAACATCAGCCTTCAAGCCACGCATCCCTCTGTGACAGAGACTGAACTTCACCAGGGTCACACAGACAATTAAGGCCCAAGACCAAGGCTTGGTACAGTGGGACTAAATGCACTAAGCCTGAGAAATTGAGAGACAGTCGCTGGTCAGATGTACCCAAAAAGTGAGTCTCAGAAAGTTGTTCACATTGTAAGTGCCACACCATAGATGATCACCCCTTTACATTCCTGACCCTCCCAGGAATTTGAAAGATCAGAAAATATGTCTCCTCCTGACTTTCAACTAGAGCTTTGATTCCAGAAGATGGCACAAAATCCCAAAGAGACTCTGCTATTGATACTGGTTGTATTAAAATTTGCAATAGCAATTCTGCTAAACGAGACTGCCTGCAGGGTTATAAACCATCATATAGGTATAAGTAACTCTCAGAAAAATAGAATAAAGAAGAGAGCTTGGTATAAGCACTTCGGAAGCAGGGGGAAACAAAGAATCATTGGGATACTAAGGGAAAAATGACCAAATAGAAGTGTTTGGAAAATGTAGGGAATATCTGAGAGTCCATGAATTTGTCAGAAAATGGATCTAAATACATTCAGATAAGAAACTTGGGGTCTCACAAGGAGAAATGAAAGAAAAGAACCTAGAGATGTTATTTTAACTTTATCAACCCTAAGAAACAGACAAAAGAAGGCATTTTGTGTTGCTGCCATAACAATATGCTCAAGGTTTCCTTTTGAATGCATTTGTGCACTAGTTCTGCAAGATACTACATATTTATTGAATGTATCACAAAAATAAGTCACTTGGGTTAGTGCTTGAGATTTTAGGACTTTCCTTTGCCCTGAAGTAACAGAGTGCTAAACAGGACCTTGATGGATTTGACACAGATTACAAACATGACTGTGAGTGTGGCTGCTGCGTTAGTGTGGACCCACACAGACTGTGGTCCTAGACTGAGTTAGCTGTTACCGTGTCCTGTGGTTTAGTCTCTCTTTGCCAAGATCTACTGTGACTTTGCCATCACGATGCAATTCATTGCTCATGGGATCACTGAAGTCATATTCAAACTCAGAAGAACTTTCTAATTAAGTCAAATCTTTAAGTGCTTGCCTGATTTCAAGAGGGTTGTTCTATCAGGATTGTATACAGAGGATGTATTATCTTAGACTTCATCCTGCTCTCCCCATATCAAGACATTTGGATTCCATAGCAGGAATAAGCTAATGGGACAGCTTATGCATCATTTACATCACATAAATTTGGTGCTCTTTATCAGTAAGAATAAAAGTGTATTCCTGACTTCAATGAAGATGTATTCAGGATGAGCTGGCAGTCTTCATTACCTTAGACTCTGATTCAGAGCTACATGCCTTCTGTGAAGTCCCATATACATATGCTTGTAATTAAATGTATGTTTAAACTCTGCTATGATCAATGGAGTTTAAGCACATGCTTGATGTAAACACAAGTTTAGGTGCTTCCTTCAATAAGGGCAAATTTCCCTCCTCTGTTTCAGGAGGGAGTAGAGCTTAACTCAGAACAGTAGTGGTATTTCCTGGCGCCAGTTGTCATTGTGATCCCTTTCTTAAAGAAAATCTGCAGAAATAGTTCACCTGCTCTTTCAACAGCTGCTGAATCTCTGCAATTTATAAGCCGATGTTTTAAAGTAAATCAGGGCTAATTTTAGCCCATGAACTCTGGCAGTTAAGCAGCTGGGGCAGCCTAGGTAGTGGTGAGGCTGACCAGAGCCACCCCCGGCTGTACAATCCGTGTCTTAGACTCTTTATACTACCCTTTTCCTGAGCTCTGTCTTGAATCAGAGCTGGTGAGTTTTACACTTTTGCATCTAATAAGCCTGAATATTAAATCAAAATGCATAGTCACTTGTAAAAGAAAACTCTGGTCCTGTTAGCTCTGATCAATCTTTTCACACTGTCTTTCTATTGAGATCTCTCTGCTCTGATGTGCAAAAGTCAGACGCAGAAAAAGGTGGATGAAAAACTGCCTCCCCAGTTCTTTTATGGCTTTGAAATTATAGTTTATTTTTCCACCTTATTCTCCCACTTTGTGATAATCATTATTATATCTTTTTCCTACATCTTTCTAACAGAATGACACCATTAATAGTTGAGCAAGTTTTCTGCTACCTATTATTCCTCTGCACTTTTTAAGGAACAGCGTTCATTTAAAAATTCAAAGTGGCAACCTCCATCTGTGTCTCTGTGGGGCTCAGGGCTATAAACATGGAGGTTCCACTTTGCTTTTCACTTTTAAGCACGATAAAATACAGCTTATTTAGGTCATTGCACACGCTTTTTTTTTTTTAGTTTTCCTTTCTTGTGAGAGATAGAGATTCAAAACAAAACTGTTTGCCACTGACTTCAATCTTTTGTGCTGTATTGCACATGAATTGCAAGCTATGTATCAAGGTTTTTCTAAGGTTAGCTATCACCCTGGTATTTGAACATCTTCTATATGATCCAGAAACCTGGTAAGGTTTAATCTAGGTCAATCTACCCAGCATGAGAAAAGCCGTGGTCTTATCGCAGGTTAAAATAGCAGTGAAAAGCAAAGAGAAACAAACAGCAATAAAGGCTTTTGTTTGGTTTGGCAGGATACTCTCCAAGGGTTTTGTCATGAGCTGCAGCTGCTAGTCAAAAAGCAAGTGCCCTTGTCTATACAGTTTTTTTAAACTGGAGTTAATAAAATGTTATAAGTCCATCTTTATTTGTTAATTTATGTATAACGGTATAGATGTACCCCACCTATGCCAGCTTTGTCATCAGGACCAAAGCTGAGGGTTATTGAGGAGAATTTCTTTATTTAGTCTGTTTCACATGCAAGCTCTAAGCACATGGCAGCTTGTGGGGAGCTGCCATGAGGGAGCAAAAAGTCAAACACATCCGTCTGCATTTTGCTTGGAAAGAGAGTCGGGTGGTGTTGGCTCTCCTTGTGGCATTCCTGCAACCTCAGCGTGACTCTTGGAGCCTACGAACCTCCCTCCTGCTCAGTCAATAGAACATCAAGACCAGGCTGCGCAGCAAAACCCCCAGGTGTACACAAGAACAGCAAGAACATGAGGCAGAGGACAAATCCCAGCCCATGGAGTGTCATGTCAAATGAAGAAGACACAGGAAGAAACAACAATCTGCAAGTCTGGTAAGTATGGCTGTCAGGAGGCAAGGCCCTGAAGACCCATACAATGATATATTCAAAGGAGGGGGCATGATGTGGTGACCCTGGACTGTTCAGCTGGCAAACCAGCTGCATTGCTTACCAGCCTTTGAACCTCCAGGGCAGGGCACAGAGCTTTATTCCAAGGTGGTCAAGTTCAAAGTCTTCATAGCCAGACCTGTTTTCCTGTGCTCCCTCCCCTGCTTGAGATATCTCTGCATTGAGATATTATTTTTCACTCAAAAACATGCTGTATTTCTGCATTATCTTTATACTGCCAATGATTTTTTTTTGCATTGATATATGTTGGAGCTGGTCTTTAAAGTAATAATAGCAAGACTTGGCAACGGTAAGCATTTCAGAAGCAACTGGATCTGCCTTGGCACACCTCTAGTTTAAAAGATACCTCACTGCAATTAATTAGCTGGAATCTGAGAGCTTCCAGAAGGAAAGTTTTATGAGTTACTTCTTTCCTCTGGGAAGGTATCATTCAAGCCAAATTGCTGTTAACTGACATATTCACTCTTGAATTCTTTCAACTCAGCATCCACTCAGACTGTTTTCTCTCTTCAGAGGAGAAGTGCCTGTGGAAAGTTATGCACTTTTATCCACTGCTTTCTGATTCTTTTCATTTATTTATTTTTTTTTTCTGAAAAAGAGAGAAAAAAGTACATTTAATGTTGATGTCACTGCTCTTGACACCAAAGTTTTCACTCTGCCTGCAGAACAGATGGAGAGTTATAATGCCAGCGGGGCAAACTTCCCTCACTGCACAGTGCATCTTCTTTTCTTCATTAAAGCCAGTGGAGAGTCTCCTGAATACCAGATGCATAAATGGATGTGCTGGCATCAAAAGCATTTCCCCACCGCCCCTCCTCAGTGGGAAACAGTGCCCACTCTATTACCCACACATGAGGGTCCTCTTCTCAGTAATATCAACAGTAGAGGAGTCTCCAGAGATCAGGACCCATGCTGACTTCCAGCAAGCACCTCTGTCAGGAAGGTTTTCTCAGCCAGAATGTCTTCTGTTTTTGTCCTCCTTTGATCCTATTGATTTGACAAAAACTTGGAGCAGGTCCTGAGAAGATGGGTTAGGCTTCAAGCCCATTAATTCATCTCCTTGTCCACCTGAAAAGAGGTGACCTGCCTGGGAGTTCTCCTGTGCCCTACGACAGCTCTGCCAGGACCCCAGGTGATGAACACCACTGTTGGGCAGGCTGCAACCAGGTCTTCTTCTCCAGGAAGAGTCACTGTGCTCCTCCAGACGCTAATGTTTAGAGACTTGGAGGAGAAGCTGAGAAAAACCTTTCTGCTTTTTTCTTCTGATGCTCCTCCCATGATTTATTGCAATAGGCACAAGTCTAACCATCATGGCCTTAATGGTAGTTCCATATTTTCCTCCTGACTCAGGAAAGCAAAGGCTCATGTGACTTATGTGAAAATTTAACGTTTCCTTTATCCTTCAAGGATCATTCAGGGCTCTTTAAGTTCAAGTCATGTAAGCTATAGCTGCTGGGAGATTCATCGCTTGATAAATAGCCATTCTCAACAGAAAGATTAATAATAGGATTGATGCTGTCAGTGGTTCTGTTTCACACTGTACACTGGCACTTGTGTTACCATTTTGCTTTGGGTATAGGAGGCCTCTTTATCAAACCACACTTTTTCCTCCAAACCTAGGGAGTATAAGATAGCATTGCATCATAAATTTTTAAATATACCCTGTTTGAAAGCAGACTGATTTCCTGTCTGACTCGCTCATCTATTACCTAGAGAGGATGAAAGCAAAGTTCTTCCTCGTTATGCAACCTTACCCTGGTCTGATCATTATGCACGAAACCACACTGCAAGCACTTCGGTGTGAGAAAAAAACTTGGGAAACTGTGATAGTAAACAAGGAGAAGCTAAACGCACGGGTTGGATTCCATCAGGAAATCCTAACTCTAAAAGCCACCTCACGTGGTCCGAAATGTCACACGATTAATTATTGTTTAATTTATGCAGGAACTCATTATGGGTATGAACAGGGATGAGAAAACTGAACAGAATTAAACAATTCCCTTGGTTATAGACTGTTTTATCAAAGAACTTTGGACACGAACCACAGCTCTAGAATTAAGGTGGGTTTTAAATTTCCTGGTGCAGCAGAAAAATGATATTTTTAATTTTTTTTTTTACTCTTTTGCCTTGAGTAACTGGAAAATTAGGAAGGATCAGCAGGGAAAGAAAATATTTTCAAGCTGAAAAGCAATGATTTAATATGCTAAACATCCAGAAAGACCTCTTTTTTTTTTTTTTTCCACGCCCTAGTCAGCACACAGCCATTTATTTACCCCAGGGCTAATAAGTAAAAGAATTACTAGATGAGAGCTGGTGCAGCTCATGTTCCCTATGCGCCATATCAGAGAGGGACAGAGAAGAAAGGATAAGCATATCTTATATTCTGCAAAAAACAGGTGTTCGGGGCTTTTCAGGTTGGCTCCGGTTCCTCAACATTGGTCCCTAGCACAAAAAAAAAGGGCAGGAAAGAGACTAATTTGCTTTTCTCAGGGCAATGTGTGTATGTCCTGGATGCCATTACTTTGCAGGAATGATGTGTCAAATTAAGACATGCTCCCTATTTTATTTTAAAGTATATAAATATAATTTAATGTAATCACCCCACTCTGTTATAGGTCTGTCAGTGCACTCAGAAGACGAGTTCAAAGAGAAGGGTCTGTGCACGGGTCTATAAACAGAATGGGAGACGTGATTCAGCTTCCTTTAAAGCCAAGAGGAAACTTTTCACTCACTGAAATGAGAACTGCCTTAGGAGTACACAGTGCTCAAACCAGGCTAAAATATCTTCCAGCTGGTTTCATAGTAAAGGTATTGATTAGATTTCCATTTTTGTGATGCCTGCAGCTTAGTCACCCACTACAGATAACTAGATGCCTTAAATTTGAGTTAAGGCCTGCCTGTGAATTGATAACAGTTGTTATCCATGCCTAATGGGATAAACTCAAGCATTTTAGCCGTAAACCAACTAACTGATAACAGGAGCACCTGCACCTGCAAAGAATAAGCGACAGTAGTGAGGGCATAAAACAATTATCAAACATTTCCAGCAACATGTCTATTTCTTCACTGTGATCTACCAGTTGTTTTTTTAACTTTGTTCTCTAAGAAGTATGATACTGTCTGCTGCAGCATCAACTGGTTGACTTTAGAGACGGTATTCTTATTATATTTGAAATGGCATGGAAAATATATTTCCAATGTGAATGTTTGTCTCCTGGTAAAAAATAATTAAATCTTTTTGGTTTTGTTTGCTTTTTTTTATTGTAGATTTTGAGAGGGAAACTTCCCTCCATAAATCAGTGAGCATACCCCTGTCTAAAGATATGTGTACCATATTTAAAGATACTGTTGTCATTATAGTGATTTTACAAACACCACTAAAGCAAGTGTGCCAAATCTAGGCAATTTCAAAAATAAGATAAAATTGAACAGAAAACTAAGGGGGGGATGAAAATGACTGCATAGTTATGATTAGTATATAACAGTATCTCTAGTTCTTGTTTGGATGAAATTGATTCCGAAGGATTTCACTATTAGATAGACAGACTTAGTATGATAAGATTGATAAGATACTTTAATATGGCTGTTCATATTTAAACATATTGGATTTTTTTACAAATTATACAAAACTTAATTGTGAACAACAATAAACAAATTTTCAGATAAATCAGCTTCCAATTTAGAAAGACCTATGTTCATGGATCATTGAAATTAAAAGTTTCTATTCCTTTTCCAATAGTTCCTCAACAAGAAAACTATTTTTTATGAGGAAACAGGGATTTCAAAAACTTAACCAGATCAGTTCGCTCTGCTTGCATTGGGTTTGCCAATGTGTATTTAGGAATCATCACTTAGCAACAAAGCAATATTGTTCTATCACAAGCTTTTTTAATGTGCTAATATCAACAAAACAAAAATGCAGATTAACAGCAACATTTGCATTTCACACAAAGTTCACATGAAATCATGAACAGGATGGAAATCTCTGAAAAAATAATCTGCTATACTCTGTAGATTGCTTCACAATTATTTATGATGACCTCTCAGGTATTCTTACTTACCAGTGGAAGTTGAGCTTCTTTCTCATACTTTTTGTATTGCTGTGAGCTAAATGTAAGGACAAATTAACAGATAATTATGCTATATGATTTACATTAAGTTTTTCCAGTTGTGTTCTTTAAGGGAGAGAGAATGTAGGAGACTGAGAGTCAATTATTCTGCATTTTAGAATCGGTTTGGAAGGGCTTAAGCCTGGATTTCTCTGTGGGCAGAGCATGGTGGCTGCTGCTGAGCATTGGGCTGCAGTCGGGGTCGGGTGAGTGCAGAAGAGATCACGGCTGGCAGATCAGGGATCAGGAAGAGTCACTGACACCACAAAGCATAACTTAGCATTTATTTATTGGTTTATCTTCACCAGCCTTTGAAGCTGCCCTCTGGATTATGTCTGCTGTCCCCTTTGACAGTAAGCCTGGAAGTGAGGACTTGGAAGGTGCCTCTGGAGAGGAGAAAACCCCCTGCCTTTGAGCAGGCTTTCAGACAGGAGCCTGCCCTCAGACAGACTGTTGACTTCACAGAGAGTGAAGTGAAGATGAGGAGACGGTGCTGTGCACATGACAGCCGAGGAGCTGACTGTGAAGGGTGGTGTAGACATCCTTGTGTGTAGCAGCACGGTCTCAGCAATACAACAAACTCATCGGTGACTGAGGAATGTGCCAGTGTTAATTTAATTTAGGTCATGTGGGTAAAACAGAGAGAGAATGTGTCCTTATTTCTTTTCTCTGACATTTTCTGCTCTTGTCTTCTTTAACTAGAGCTGGGTGAGACCTTCTCACTGGAGCATACACTGGTACAAACGTGCCCCGAAGTCAGTTCTGCACTGCTGTGGGAACAAAGTGAAGGATTTATCTGAGTAGAAGCTTTGAAGACCTTTTTGGACTCTGAAGGAATGAGAAAATCTTGGTATGTTTTAAGGGAATCTGAGGAGTGTCCTTGGAAGAGCACTGATTTAATCTTTTAACTTGGGGAAGGATCCAAATGAGAATTTGGGGATTTTTTGATGTGTCTGAATTACTCAGTTGAGACTTGAGGGAGAAAGGTCGAATTCTCAGTCTTGTCATAAAATTCCCATGTGACTTAGGATCAGCCATTGAGTCTCTGTGGGCCAGACCCTTAGCGATAAAACAGAAAAAATACCGGGTTTTGTCATTGTGTAATTTTATTGTCAGTGTCATGAGATCGGGACTAGCTCTTACTAACCTTTATGCAGCTCATTGCAGAATGAATACACAGCCCTTTTATTTCCACGTAGCCTTGGTCTTTCCTGTGGTGTACATAAATAGCTGATAAACATAGAGAGGAAGGAGGACTGGCACCTCTTATAAACTGAAATTCAGGATTCAGCTGTTGAGCTGAGCCCCTGGAGCCGATGCCTTTAGCGTGCTTTCAGGTCTACTCTGCACTTGCCGTCTCTTTCTTTTTAATTCAGGCTCTTTAATCCAACACTGACTGATGCAAGGATATGTAGAATGTAAGGACATCTGGTTAACAGCTATCAGCATGAGACAAAGATAACAGACAAAGATAAGAGGCAGGAAAAATAATAAATTAAACACCTAGATATACAAGCCCTAAGGAAAACAAGAGATAACAGACAACAGCGTAGACCTGAGCTCTCAGGTCACTGGCTGAGGGGCCATTGAACAAATGACTCAAGCCTTTAGAGGGTTCAACCAGAATTTTCTAACTGATAAGAAGGAAATGTGTCTCCCACACATCCTACAGGCAAGAGCAAACTGATTATGGCCTATTTGCGGGGTCTTGTGCGGTTGCATAAAGCTGCTTATGGAACGTTTTGAGGGAATTTTGGGAATGCAAGAAAATTATTATGGGACATTTAGGGGAAGGGCCAGATTTGAGAAAGGGAGGGATCAAGGTGGATCAGGGTGGAACAAACATGAACTGGAGAACCGCAGGCTTCTGTCTTATTATTGCTGTCTTATTATTAAACGTTATTCCCATTTTCTGTGTGACCTCACTTTCTATGTGGTTCACACATGAACTTCAAGCTGGAGTATCCAGCTAGCACCCAGAAAGACCTGAAGCTTAGAGTCTGAGTAAGAAGCCCAGGGTTTGCACTTGGTTACTAGACAGTTGAAGGTGTGTGTGTCCAGTAGTGAACCTCAGTCTTGGTCATCTGTGTTTTTCATGTTGATGTGAGTGCTTTTATGTGATGCTGGTAAAAGTCCTGCCTTCTGTGCTGGTTGGCATGCCTGGCTTTGCATCTTTGACACCTGCCCATTTTGGCTATTTGTGGACATACCGATAGCAACAGCACCAGCCCCACCTATGGATGGCCACGTCAAAAATCCCTGGGTCTCATAGTCCAGCAGCTTTGGCGTTCCCTTAACAAATGACATCCAGAATGCCAAGGTTGCCATTACCCCGATAAAAGGTTATGCCATCGGCCTTTATTTCAACTGTGGTTTTGGAGTAGGGAAAAGCCTGTGTTTGGAAACCTGGATCTGGCTCTGAAACAGCCAGAGTTAGTCCTTCAGAACTTCCTCAGTCAAAATATAGTCACTGGCTGACTGCACGGACACAAAGTGCAGTGCTGCTCCACATATAGTCTCTTTTGAAATATGTATTTATTTAAATAGATAGGCATTTTGGTTTGAGAGACGCAGAAATTGCTGTACGAGATGCCCCTGCCCGGTTCCTGGCAGTGGGGCTGCCGGGCGGCCTGTGTGTGGGGCTGCCCCGTGGCGGACACAGCCGGTGCCAGGCGGCTCCAAGGGCCCCATGGCAGGACACAGCTGAGCCCCTCAGCCAAGCTGGGGGCGCCGGGAACGGGGACAAGAGGTTTGGGAAAGGGCGGAAGGCGGCCCAGGCAGAGGAGGAGGAAGGCAAGGAGGGAGCAGCAGCAGAGGGAGGAGGAGGGCAGGAGGTGCTGCAGGCCCGGAGCAGGGATCCCCTGCAGCCCTGGAGAGACCCCGCTGGAGCAGAGACCCAGCCTGCAGCCCGGGGAGGGGGGATATTTCCTGCAGGAGCTGCGGCCGTGGAGAGCCCAGGCGGGAGCAGGGTGTCCCTGAAGGACTGCAGCCCGGGGCAGGGCCCGCGCTGGAGCAGGGAGAGGGCTGAGGAGGGAGCAGCGGCCCAGAGGGGCTGCCATGGAGGGACCCCAACACCCAGCCCCCAGGGTGGGGAGGGAAGGGGAGGTGCTGAGCATGAGAAAAGGGGCGAGGACATGTTTTTTTCAATGTTTACCTTTGTTTCTCACTATGAAAACATTTTAATTTACGATAGAATTGATTCATTTTCCCCACGTGGACTCTGTTCTGCTCATGACGGTAATTGCTGAGGGATGTCCCTCTCTTTATCTCCACCCATGACTTTATCCATCCTGTTTTCTCCCTGTTGAGAAGGGGGAGTGAGAGAGCTGCTGCGTGGGCATAAGGCAGCTTGCCAAGGTCAGCCCTCCACACCTGTGTTATAGTTTAGTAATATAATACAGAGCTCTGGCTAGACAATGGTGGCTTGGCACAGGATTCTATAACAGGGATCATTTCCTGCTCACAAGCATGTTTTTCTGCATCTAGAAGAGGTCCTGTTAGATCTGAACTACTTTAGGTAGCGTTTGAAGACCTGCTGCTGAAATGGTTATATAAAAATAGGATAGTAGTAATATTAGTATCTTAACAGCTCTTTTTGTGGTCCAGCTCAGCTCAGAATGATACAGACACATGAATAAATGAAGAGGTGTTTGTTTGAACTTTCACGTTTCTGAGGGCTGAATTCAGGCCATTGGTTAGAGCGGGGCCTGCTTTATATGAGTGTCACATGCCCTAGTCCAATGAAATGAGTTAAACCCAACAAAACTAATTTTGTGTGAGTAATTATGCCTCAGTAGGACTCAAGGTCATACATCCTGACATGAGTGAAGTGGCTTTCATAGCCAGTGAAATGAGAGTCACCTTGAGGTCATCTTCTTGCTGGTTTAGAGGAAGTGCATGATTAGTGAGAGCATTTGAGTATTATACTGTGTATTCCTTCATAAAGAGAGAGAATAAGAATGCAGAGCTAAAAGGGTGGCATATTTTCAGGAGAAAGAAGCCTGCAATGTCTTCTTTCAATAAAGAGAAGAAAAATAGAAAGCATATTTTCCGAACACCAGGTGTTATAGAAAATTTGGCACAAAATCATCTTCCTTGGCACTATGTTTAACAGAACTGGAGTTGCGAGTTTTGTTAATGGTCCAAACATCATACTGATCATTTTCAGGTTGTTCTATTAATCAGCTGAAAGCATTAAAGAAATTGTTTGTGCCTTTTTATTTATTTTTATCACTGTTTCGCCCCTCCAGCTAATTGCAGTCTCTTTCTTGTCTACACATACTTTCAAGTTCCAGGTCCTTGCTAACAATTCTGGTTTTTAACTCAGATGTAGCACTGTTTTCTGTGCACAAAAAATGAGTCTTTTTCATTTGAGATTACCTTGTTTCTGTTTCCATTCATTTCATACATCAAATTATAAGACAATGGAGCTGGATGAACCTGTGGTCAGGTGCAGTGCAATAAATCTTATACACCTTTTTTAGTTACTTTTGGAAGCATGTACATCCTCACATAATAAATAGAAGTCAATTTATTTACTCTGCTGCAAACATATTTTGTCACCATGAACTTACTGTTTCACTCTTCCTGCTTTTTTAGGCAGTAAAATGCTGACAGCATTTATAGTGTCTACCTTATAGAAAAGGCATGAACAAGATTCTTTGAGGTAATTTAAATGCAGTAGGATTACCCAGTTGTTATTATTATAGAAATACCCTGAACACTTTCTGCACATAAAAGTAGTTAAGCCTATAGGTGTAATTGAACAAGATCCTGGATCTGAGAGCGTAGACTGTAGACAGCACACGTTAATGACATAAAACAGTGAATGTAAACAATTTGGTTTCATGGGTTTCATACTTTTTTTACTCCATCTTCCTCTCCATCTCCTGAAATTCCCATTACTGGAGCTCACATTTGTGTGTTTTCTTCAACCAGTTTTATCTTATCGTAGTGAGACCAGGCACTGGAGGATGCTCCCCTCTCACAGCACCAGTTGCTTCGGAGCAGCAGTGAGTAGTCTGTGGCTTCTTTGCAGGACTCAGCTCCCCAGACTCTGATTTACAGAAAAACCCCTCAGACAAAAAAAAAAAAAAACCCACAACCAAAACCAAAGAACAAGGGAGGGGTTTCAGGTGAAGAACAATTGATGACAGTCTTTCTCCTGTGTCTTTTCTTTTCTCTTAGGTAGATTGTCTTATGTGGCTCTACATATTGGTACTGTGCGATAGCTTCTCTTAGGCTTCAGTCTGTCATGGCATGCTCAGGTCCCTGGTACCTCAACACTGGATTGTAGTTTGGATTATTGCAAAGAGATGGAAAGAGTGTCTCATGCCTTGTACCATGAAATAGTTATGAATCATTCAGCAGCCTCTCAGTGTCGTCGTTACCACTCAGCAGGTCCAAATCAACACATTAAGTGATACAAAGGAGAAATGTAAAGGGAAGAAAAGAAGGGTGGTAGGAGAGCTGTGGTATGGGACGTAGTAGCCAATGAAGGATATGATGATGAAACAAGAGAAAACAGATACTGGATTTTGTGGGTCTCATCTCATTATGATCAAAAAGAAACACACAAGAGCTGGGCCTATTAAGGAATGAGAACTGGTGAAATTGTGAATAAAACATAGTAGGGAGGAGAAGTTAGGAATGAATGAATCTGTTAGATCTGTGTCAGCTAGAAAGGGAAAATGGATCAATTTTCCTTTCTCGTTGCGGTGGGCTTTGCATTAATTAAAAAAGGGAAAGAAAAAAAAAAGAAAAGAAAACCCAGCTGCCTAACAAAGCAAATGGTCTGAACAAAGAAAAGTGTTAAAGGTACTTCTATCAAAAAGCTCCTATTAGACCCAACAGAAATCATTATCCAGCTCCACAGGATGGAGGAAAATGAAATTAATCTAGAAAATAAGAGAAAGAGTATGACATTCCACAGTACTTATTGCATGAGATCCTGTTGGTATTTTACAACCTGCTCAAAATTAACAAGTCTTCATATTTTTGTATGGTGATTTCATTTGATTTCATTGTGGAAAAATAGATCTGATATCAAGCAGTTTCCAAATTCTGTTAGAGAGGAAATACATAACAGAGCTCATGTGAAGAAGTCAGAGAATATGTTGTGGATACAGCTCATGTGCATGAGCATTTTGGATTATTTGATTTTTTAATTTTCTCTAATGCAATTCCTTGTAATTCTTTCTTTATGCCTTGTGCATGGAGCGTCACTCTTTGTACACAGCTGTCTCCATTTTCAAAGCTGCCATTCTGTCTGCTGAAACTTCATGGCAATATAGATGGTTCTGTGAGCTAAGAGCTGACCTGCTTACAAAGGCTAAAGCAGCACCATATAGTGCCAGAGAAGAACTCAGATGTTAGGGAACAGCTGGAGACAGATAGCAGTTACATATCTCTGCTCCAAAAGCAGATAGTCCTTAACATCTTGGTTAGAAGTAAGTCCATTGGACTAACAGCTCCTGGCTGAATTTTTTCTTTCAACTCTTGCATCCAAACTGAACAGTCCGAACTTCTGCCTGTGACACCAGCATCCTGAACTGGAAGAGGAGAGCAGGGCAGTAACCAGCAGTCCTTATGTTATGTATGTCTGAAGCAAAAAGGCTGTGGTTCATCCCACTAAATTGGGATCATCTACACCATGGATATCTACGTTGGAGCTGACTGTTCACCTTCTTAAGTACCTATATATAAAGTAGGTATGTACTTTAATATGAAATGAATTATACTGATTATAAATGTAGTTGCATGCTACTAATTCAGATGGACATATCTATCTCTTGCTTGATGAATACTACTAAAAATAACTTCATAGTATAAAAATTTCCCATAAAACTGTGAAAACTTTCCTAGGAAGTACATGGCATTTTTAAGGAGAGGGCTGATTAGTCTTTTCTCAAAAATAACTGCACTTAACAGTATTGCGAACATCCAAAACACATCTGTGTCATCTCCAGATAGTCACATAGGAGGAAAGATATCTCCACACTGAATCCATGCTACTATTTCTTAAGTTTACAGAAGTTTCATGTCCAAGGATTGGCCAGGCAAGACATGAGGAGAAATTATCAAGCTTGGCTTAACTCAAATGATGTAACAGCAGGTATGTGAAAAGCTTATTAAGATGTAAGAAATGAGGATGAAGAGAGGGCAGGGGAGGAGAAATACAATGACCAAGATGAATGATGGAGTCATTACTCATTTGGAGTTAACCAGGGTGATAATCAATTCTGTCTTTGCCCCTGATGAGAGATCTAAGCAGGATGCTAACTTTGGGCTCACAAAGCTTTTGTTTCTGCCAGGGAAGCCCAGCTGACTGCACAGCGGGCCATGTTACAACCCTCCCTGAGATTCCTGCCACTGTTTGCACTGGTTTTAGTTCATTGCTACTCTGGCTTTTACTTTAATCCTTTGATTCAGTCAGACTGTGCTCAGTTGGAAGCAGGAGGGTATCTGCATTAATGGTGGTCAAAGACTGAGCTTTCAAGCTATGCTGATCGGTGGTAGCACTGAGAAAGTTAAGCTGCTTGGTCTTAGTTGGCGTTGTCCATAGTGTTACCATGCCTCATTGTGACACTGATCATGACTGAATAAAATAGAAAACTTTATGTGAGGCCTAAGTGGTGTCTTGCTCCTGAAACCAGCTGGAATTGGTTTGGTTCTGAGCATAGTTTGGAGTAAAAACTATCCAAGACATTATGAAGAATGTCGACTCTGGTTATGATAGAATTGTTTCTGGTCAAAGTTAGAGAGTGATCCAGGCCAACAAAGACAGCTGTGAAAAAAATCCCTTAGAGCAAGTTTGAGTTTATTTCAAATCCGGGCCATCTATCTGAAGGAAGGTGTTACATTCTCCAGAAAACATAATTAGCCCCTTTGTGGTCCTCCTTTAAAATTTCCTATTTATACGATATGAAACAACTCTAACCAGGAGACTGAATGACTGCCTGACAGACACCGTAACTTGGAGATGAGCTGTCATCTGGGAGATCAAATCCTAGTCATGCAGAGAAGGCATTTAAACCATTATTCTTGCTGTGTATTCTTAAGGCCAGCTGTCAGGACCATTTAATCCTGTTAGTTCCCTCCAGGCCTGGACACAAGCTTGTAGTGAGCTACAGTGATTCTCTTGGTGTATATTTTTACCAAGAAAGTCTGAAAAGCATTCTTTATGAGAAGAAAGCGAAATGTTAAAAGTTGATCATTTTCAAAATGCTAGCCTTAGCTAATTTAACACAGCATCTCAACTGATTCGGGCTTCTCTGCTGGTGTGAACAACCCCCCAAAAGCAAGGGTGTTCATTCTCATCAGCAACTTCTGGCCAAAAGGGCAGCCCTAAACTTTTCACCTTCAGTATGGCCCTAGCTGAACTGTCAAAATGCTTCTTTGCAGGTGCTGCTTCATCTTCTGGGAGTTTTCACTGTGATACTTTTCCTTTGTGGGTTGCATTTCCACTGCCATTTCCTATTCTTAGGCAATTATAGACACCTAGTTTGACAAATACGCTGGCTGTTTAGCACAGTATCTCCCGTAACTGTTTTGCTTGTAGACTGTGGGGTTCGTTTTTTCTGTGCGTAAGGGTGGGTTATGAGGGTTAGGGACTATGCAGGAGGCAAGCAGCACACACTTCACTCATGCTTTATTCACATTGAAGTAAAGGCCCATGTCTTTCCTGTGCTGAGGGCTCCATAGCTGGGTGCAGAACTCCAGGTGGGGTCTCACCAGAGCAGAGTAGAGGGGCAGAATCACCTCCCTTGACCTGCTGGCCACACTGCTTTTGATGCAACCCAGGATACAGTTGGCCTTTGGGCCACAAGCGCAGAGCCTGCTCATGTCCTGCTTTTCATCCACCAGTTCCCCCAAGTTCTTCTTGGCAGGGCTGCTCTCAATGCCTTCATCCCCCAGCCTGTGTTGATATCGGGGGTTGCCCTGACCCAGGTGCAGGGCATCTGTTTGGAAAGGGGAAGAATTTAGGAAGAATTGATTGGACAGGGAAGAAATCCCATTGCTTAATAGGCCAGGTTGCTTCTTGCCTGTTTTAGGAGGGGTAGAAATCTCTGAAACAAGGATGGGGCTGAAGAATGATGTTGTCTTAGGCCCTTTGATTTTAGTTTTCTGTCAGAGCCCTGAGACTCGTTGCCGCAGGCTCCTTCCCTGGGTAATGGATATAATCTTCAGCTACGATGTAAAGGGCTTGTGAGGATTAACACATTAAATTTTCAAGTTTACAGTGGTTGAGGAACTGATGTTGTGTTGAATATCAAGTCACCAGTGACTAGGCTAATAGGCCTCTGAGCATGCCTGTGGTGAACTGGTTGTTTCCGAAACCTGCAGCCTCACCAGCGATGATGTATTCTGTGCTCTCCCTCAACTCCTCGGTGTGCGATACATGTAACACTCAGCAGCCTTAGATTATTTATACTCTGATTTCAGACCTCTGTCTTCAGAAATAGTTTCCCAGAAAACACATACTAAATGGAACCTTTGCTTTTTTTTTTTTTTTTTTTTCAGAAAGCAGAGGCTTTCTCCTACTTTTCTATGTAGCTTTTCTCAACACAAGGAAACAGCAGTCTGGGGTATTTATGCTGACAGATTTGGCAGCCTTCTCATGTTTACGTGGGCTGTAAGATAACTTGAGGGTCAGTTCCTTCTTAGATAAAAATTAAGCTGTTATCTGAATGGGCATAGATATGTTGGAACGAGTGTTACTAGAATTTGCTATGGCTTGGTACAGTCATGGTCTCATAGTCACAGTCTAAGTGCTGCAATTGTTGACCATACTCTCCAATGTATATGACAGCAGTGCTCAGCTTACACTCTCTGTATTCCAGTAACAAACTAGTGATGGTAATTCATATCTCTGTCTGTTCAGCTGGACAATGTGAAACTTGAACCTTAGGTGATAGAGCCCACTGCAGACACCCCCTGGGTGCTTGCATACACACTTGTCCCTGCCTGCTATACATAACCAGCTAACAGCACACAAGGTCCAATGTCCTCCTGACTGCTTTGAAACGTGCCATGGATAAATTCTGAAGCAGCAAATAAGGCTCTGGCATGATGACAGGGTTTGACAGGATTTATTTTGGCAAGGAATTCAAGTGTGGTATAAATCTTTTGTGTGAGAATCACATCTTTGTTGGGAATTAGTCACTACCTGTATAGTGATTCCCTGACCAAATAACGACCATGAAGAACATCAACCATCTTCCATTTTAAGTGCAGACCATTTTCATAATCTAGCAGGGGTGGGTTCAGATGAAGTCCCAAACTCTTCAGCACATCTACTGAGATGACCAGAAGCTCAGTAGTTGCAGAAGCCTGTCAGCCGCTCTAGTGTGGCACTATGACCATGTCCTCCTGAGAGGCTTGGTTTTCACAAAACAGAAACATATTGGCTTGGAAAGATACCAACACCATCATGGCTATACAGCTCCAAGGCTGCTGCTGGCTTGTGTCTGGCCAGCTTGAGGGCAAAAGCACAGGGTAGGATAGGACAGGAAAGGATAGGATAGGAGAAAAAGGAGTAGAGCTCATATTCATGCTGTGCTCTTTCACAGGGTATTCCTTTAGCTTTCATCTAAATGATCCATGCAAAGTAACTTGATTTTGGTGCAGCTGAAAGTCAGAAGTAAATCCATAAATGGCAAAGGGCCCAGATCTCTGCTGCTTTATGTCTTGCAGATAATCATCTGCCTCTCTGCAAGGTGCATGAAGAATTGTCCCAAAGCAGGTCTGTAACATAGAACAACATAGAACTTCACTTTTTTTCTGGTATAAATCACTGTGCAAAATGCAACGCAGTGGAGAAACAAGCCCAGTGGAATTGTCCAGGTGTAAAACTGGTCCAAGAGAGATCTGACTCAAGCCATACAGATTTAAATTAGAAGGAAAGGCTTATGAACATTAAATTGCTTTACAAATGAATGGTTCAAAGAATCTCACCTTCCATAAGGTTTACTCATCCTTTATTCCTAGGGAATAGATTTTATTATTCCTCATAATAAACCCTCTATAGAGGGAGATGGGCAGGTAGACAGCTAAAAGGGATTTTTTAAAGGGAAGAAGGAGATAATTGTTTTCATGTTTCCTTCCCTACAGAAAACTCTTTTATATTGTTTTTTTTTCTGCAGACAATGGAAAGGCTGGAGAAATCAGAAATTGGTTTTGGTGTGGTTTTTTTTCTACACCAAACCTTACACCATAATTGGAGAAAAGCTAAATTAGCAGCTTTTCGTTAATGAGATCTATGGTTGCATTTTAATAGGTTGAATAAATTGTGTTTCATGAAAGGAATACTAAATTTACTGTCAGGAAAACAAAACAACTTTGTTCTCAGAGACTTGTGTGTTCAAAGGTCATTGATCTTTTTAACTGTATTTCCTTTGTGTTGTGTCTTCAGAGGCATTTGAGGGTGGGGAAGGAGCCAAACATTCTTGTCAACTTTATAAAATTTGGGTATATTTATTTTACTGAAGATGACTTCCTTCTTCTTGACATTTAATTCTCTGAAAACCCCTCAGACGGTTGTGGATCTTAGTGGCCACCACAGGCAATGTGTCCTCTTGCATTTTTTAAATTGCAAAGAGAAAAACAAAAAAACCACCACTCTCAAAAGCCTAATCACTTCATTTTGGTTGCTGATTGAGATAAGACCTTTACTGAAAACAAAAGCCTGGTAATTGATTAACAGAAAAGTAGGCTTAGGATCTTGATCAAGCCACAGAGGCGAAGTTACGTATTTTACCTAAAATTTCTCCTACCTTGCATTTACTGGGAGGCTAGAAGACGTATCCACTCGGTCACTTTGGAATGCCTAAGACCAGAGAATTATTTGTCTGTGTCCTGATTTGCCCCCTTCACACTTTGAAACAGATAAGATCAGGTTTGTGAAATTTATCAATTATCATTCTGTGGATCGGACAGTAGAGTCATGCCTGTTCTCCCTCAATAGTGAAGTTCTTCAGGCATAGCAGCTTTTCCAATGTGTCTTTGGTCAAATTAGCATGTTCTTACTCTTCCATAGACTGCTTAATATATTTGGAGGATACTCTGCAGGCAACAGCTGCATTTCCATGTTGCTGTACAGAGCTGGTAGGCATTTGGGAAACATTCTGAATTTACCAGTCCCCTCTTTGCAGATTACCACTATGACTGTTTTTCTGAAAAAAAGAGACCTCCTTGCTTGGCAGGAAATTTTTAATAATGTCATTTTCTCTCTTTTTCCATTGATGCCTATAACCCCTTCAGACCATGGAGAGGTGGCCCTTTTTGATGCCCAAGACTGTTCAAATGGTAGACAGGTTTTGCACACATGACTAGGTTCTTTCTCTTTGATTCGCTTCTAACTTCAAATTTTGTTTCAAAACACTAGCAGCACTTCATGGGTTTTTTTTGCCAGGATATGCCAAGCAACCCATTTATTCTGAGTGAGAACCTCAATTATTCTGAGACTAGACTGAGTTTCCTAAAAAAAAATGTGGGTTTTTTCAGACTTGTAAAAATAGGAAGGAAATGAAGAAATAAGTAAGGGTAGAGGAAAGGGTCATGTCTGGGTCAGCCTTCTTTTTCTTTTCAGCACTGGTATTAGGGTTGTACCTAACAGCCAGTGTCCCATGCAATTGAATTCAGACAAACACGTGGACAACGTTTTCTTTCCCAGAGAGGTGGCAGCCCTGATGTATTGATAACCATATAGAAACAGGTAGGGGACCCAGAGGGCAGAGTTTTTTCATGCTTCCAGTAGATATGCCTGACTCACAAGTGGAAATACATGCAGTAAATATTCCATCAGTCTTTATTTTATATTTAGACCTCTGGTTATTTCTTGAGACTATTAAAATCAGATCCTTGTCCCTGGCAGCCCTGCCTATATTTTTTATATATCTGTTAAATCTCCTTTGTTTTCTTTCTTTTGCTTACTTTTACTACCACTGTCTGCCTGCTGTTACAAATCCTCCTGACCAGCTCCCCAGAAGAACACAAGATCTTTTTCTTCTGTCCACCCATCACTCAGCCTCACATTCCCAATTGATCTTATTCATTTAACTTTCCTCTTCTGTAAGCCCTTTTCACCCCCACATATAGGAATTAATCTGGTGACCATATAGAGACTGGTGAAATATCTCTGAGGCGGGGGCTGGCTCATTCATTCTGCTACTTTCAAAAACCCCGAGTATCTAGGCAAGTCTGCACAATTAGCATCGACAGTTTTGGCATAGGGAGAAGTCAAATGCAGAATATGGTGCATGCTATGGCTTCATTCACCCCGCTTTTGCCTTCCCAACCAGGAATGGTAGGTGACACAGTATGTGGCATTAATCCTGCTACCTCTGAAGAGACTCTCTCTTTACTTTTTGGGTTCTCAGAAGGAAATGGAGATGGACTACTTTTTCACCAGTTGTAGCCATCTCTTGTCATTGCTCAGTTAATCCTTTGCCTTCAAAAACATATCACGGGTTCAGCTCTTCAGACAACCACACAAAATATTGAAAATCTCTGAAGGATGATGCATGTCTGTTCCAATAAAAACATCTGTAAGGTAATAATCTACATCTGAACAAGTAATCTAGACTTCCCATGTAGTCAAAGACAAGCAGGCAAGGGGTGATTCATCTCATAGAGAGCTAAAATAGATCAGATGATTCACATCCCAAGTATGCTTATTTCTTTTCATTGACTGTACTTGGAGCTAGTTCAGACAGAGGTATCCACATTGCAAACACTTAAAGCTGAGTGAAAGAGTTCTTCCCAATGGGATTTTAAGCAGAGATGGACATGGTCCTTATCACTGATTAATCAGCTATATTTTAGAGAAGTTTCCTAAGTTTGGGAATGGGGTGATATCATTTGGGTCATCTAGCTTTCTGATAAAAATAAACAAGGTATTTGCTAGTTATAAGTAGGAACTTATATTGAGCTAAGGAAATCGTGTGCTGAGTCTTTCTCTAGGGCATGCCTCTTTTGTTAAATTTAAACAGGAACAATTTAAGTTTCCTTTTATTCAGGGATTGCAGCCAATGGGGCAGAACTGCATGTTTCTGACTAAATAGCTTTCTATGGGATTGGAGCATCCAGTAGCCAAAAGTCTACAGATAATTGGTTCTTGTCTCCTCTTTGGCAGAACATCCAGAGAAGAGCAATGAAGCTGGTGAGGGGTCTGGAGCACAAGTCTTATGAGGAGAGGCTGAGGGAGCTGGGGTTGTTCAGTCTGAAGAAAAGGAGGCTGAGGGGAGACCTTATCGCGCTCTATAACTACCTGAAGCCTGGGTGTAGAGAAGCGAGGGTCGGTCTCGTCTCCCAAGTCGCACGAGATAGGACAAGGGGAAATGGCCTCAAGTTGCGCCAGGGGAGGTTTAGACTGGATATTAGGAAAAATTTCTTCATGGAAAGGGTTATCCAGCATTGGAATAGGCTGCCCAGGGAAGTGGTTGAGGCACCATCCCTGGAGGTGTTCAAAAGACGGGTTGACATGGTCCTCAGGAATATGGTTTAGTGATTTTTTATTGCTTATTTCTTATTTATTTTTTTGTCAGAGTTAGGTTGATGGTTCGGCTAGATGATCTTTAAGGTCTCTTCCAACCTAGATGATTCTATGATTCTATTCTATATTCCTTTGTGACAGAGATGTTGCAGCTGGATATTTCATTTGCATGCTTAATGTTATCTTATCATGCATGTACTTGCACGTACAATTATGCCCAGCCTTCTTCCAGTCTACTCCAGTCAAATTCAAGGTCTTCTGTTTTGGCTAGCTGGTTCCTCCAGTTAATTGTGTCTCAGTATTATCTGTGTCAAAATTGCCACTATTTTACTTTACAAACAATAAAAAATATAATAATCTGTGTAACTTCCCATCTCCATTTCAAGGATTCTCATCACCTGCTTCCTGCACCAGCCATCCTAAGGGCTTTTCTGGAAATACCCACTAAAAGAGAATGGACTAGTAAAGCAGAGATCAGGGTTTGTTGCCTCTCCTTCTGTAATTTATTCTTATTTCCTAAAATAACTGCCCTTCTTGAAGGACACAATTGAACTTCTCCTACAGTTAGAAGCCATATTCGGTGAGATGGTTGGTGATTTAGGCCCTGCTAGAGTACTTTGAAGTGTAAATGCTGTGATAAGACACCATATCTCAAGGAGACTTCCGTAGGAAAAGTGTAAGGATCCCTCCAAGGGCAGCTCAACAATAAGACCATTAAATCTAAAGTATTACAACTAGGTCATGGGGAATAAGGTCAGAGATGCAAGGCTTCTGTATTGTACAATGAATGTGAATGAGAGCTGAGCTGCTGAAGATAGTAGTAATAAAAAGCATGTTATCAGAACTAGTTTGTTACACAAACTAGCTGACACATCTCGAGAGTCAGCATGGGTACTTCAAGCATGAAAACTTGCTGAATGGACAATACACTGATGATAAAGTACAAGATTGCAAATGATGCTTAATGATGGTTGAATAGTGTGTGCTCTCTTTATATATGGTTGGAGTTCTCAGTATGGAAGATCTACAGAGAGACATACTCACATCATAGTCACACAAAGGAAAAAAGAAAAAGAATACAAAGGGGAAAAAAATAAAACAAGCCCTCCTGCTATCCTTATAAACCATAAAATGCACTGGTGACAATGTATTTTCTCTGCAAGCCAGGGGTCTTCCTTCAAAGTAGCCTGCAGGAAGATGAGGAGATGGAATGGGGTAGAGAAACAGACCCTGTTCTCGTTAGTTTAATGATTTATGTCTAGGTTTGTTTGTCTTTGGTGTGATTAATTGCTTCCAATTATCTGCTACCACAAAGTCTGCTCTATACAGAAGGGATGCATCCCTGTGGGTGGGACACCTTATCCTTGGATGAATCAACCCTGAAAATGTCCCAGTGATGGTGTCTGATACATTTTTTTCTTGTATGTATGAGACAGACTAATAGAAATTAAATCACAGGAAGCAATCTTGGAGAGAGAGAGACTAAGGAGCCCAGCCAGATAATTATTTTTTTTTCCTGAATCTTCTAATTTTGAGTGTGCTCCTAGTTTTTGTGCACCTTTCCTTGCCTTCCTTTCCACTCTCCACTCCTTGTTTTAATTATTGCACATGCCAAAAGGGCAACTGCCCTGAATTCAGTCACCAGGTTAAAAATGTGGGGAAGGGAAGAGGCAACTGGCTGTAGAGAGTCAGCTGGAGCCTGGACTTGAACCAGGACACACACAAGCTGTGCCGTCCCCCTCCTTGGGATGACCTGTTATTGGTGAACGCTGGCATCTAGGAGCCAACACTCAAGACTTGGGAAGTCAGGTGAGAAACCTGCCATCCATCCATGAGCAGTGGGCATGGCATTTCTACTCACACACAGACATCAGATCAGTGTTTTTCTTGGTTTTCTTCTTAGAAAGGAAGGAATTATTGGTGGTATTACCAAGTAGGGGTTTGTTTCAGGAATTTTGAACCCAGTAGATATAAATAGGTGGGTTTGCAAAGCCACTATTTTATTTCTCATACAGTGCTGAAGGAGGGGAAAACGGTTGATGTAGCTGCACTGATTTCCGGTTTTTACATCTGTTTTGACTGCGTTCTGAGATGTGATGAGGAATGAACTCTGTTGCAGGTCACTTTGTCTTGTTTCTTCTGGAACTTGCTCAGTATTTTTCTGTTGCTCCTGGCTTTTCCATTGACCTACATTTATCTTTGCTTTTGCCCTTCTGCTGGGCATGTAGCAATGCTTCCCTGGATGCCTTGTCTCCCTCACCAATCCAACCTTCCTTCAAGGTTCTGTTCACTCACTTGTATTTTATCAGATACTATTAACCATATAATTGCACCGTGAACTGGGGATTTTTCATTTTCTTTATATCAGGGAAGTGCATCTGTAATGTAACAGGATTGTATGTCAGGTCTGATAAGGAGACCAGAACTTCTCTGTTTCGCTCCCAAATGCATTTTAGGCCACATTCTGACTCTGGTAGAAAGATGTTTGAATTTAACTCAGAGTAAAATTTAGCCTGTAGTATAACCTTCCCGTCAGAGCCAACAATTTACTATCTATCTAGTTTGCGGATAGCATGAAATTAAGCAGAACCACTATCCTAAACTGTAATAAAATCTATTGACATCCAAACTATGTATTATGCATATGTAGTCTATTATCCTGAGGCAAAAATGCACAGAGATTTGACAGCAACCTAATGAAGGAATGCAAAAGAAATAGGATTTAAATAAAAAATCTGCAAAAGGACAGAAAAGGTACCTGATAGCCAAAGGGCTGGTTCTCTTTGAGATCTGTTTCAAGAAAGTGCAATTCTTGGAGCAGTAAGAGGAGTTATGGGACTGTGATGAGGAAGATTAAGGGGAAATGAATGCAGGTGAATGCAAAGGATGAAGATTTTTGTCAGGAAATAGTTGTCAGAATTGCAGGAGTTGATGAGGCAGGAGCAGTCAGAGCACAAAATTGGGCTGTGTGTTGACACACTAGGGTGAGGAGAAGAAAGAAAACAATGACCTTCTACAGAGGTAATTTTACCAGTTTTGACCAGCAGGAACCAGTGCAGCAGTTTCTCTTTTGCTAACCAGCTGGCTTCATGACTGGACTTTGAGTTGACACAAAGACTACATTAGAGAGTACAAACAACAGCAGACTAGACAGTGAGAGACTAACTAGCTCCCACAGGAATGGGGGAAGCAACAAATAGCCAGACCTTGTAGACCTCCAGGAAAATCTATTTTCAGTATCTCTCCAGATTGCGGCCTGCCATCTTAAGAAACTTTTTTGCTTTTTAAAAGACTTATATCAATAGCATAAAGGAAAAAGTGTTGAAATACCATCCTGGAGAGAAAAAGCTAACTGACTCAAGGAATGTGTTTTTTTCTGATTTTTTTAGCTCTTGCTAGTCACTTTTTTCATCTAACTAACTTATTTAAAAGTTATCAGTCATCAACATTACCATCCTTAATCTAAAATGTATCAACATGCTGAATCCTACTGGGATTTTACAATTTATTTTTAATGTGTAAATTGTCTTCAAGAATTAAGGGTACTATGATGTTCATAAAAAGCATATTCTTGCTATCACTGGAGAAATAGAGCTAAATAATAAATTAAAGCCTTGCTACAAAAACATTAATTCTTTGCATACATTTGTTTTTAAAGCTCCCTTGTTTGTGAGCAGTAATAAAAAATATTCTGCACACTTTTTTTGATAGTGAGATGAGAAAAGTATAATAGGAGAGTAAAATTAAATTATATTTCATTACTGATGACAACCTGAATAAAACATGGAGAGAGCATTATCAGGCTTCAAGAACTTCTGGCACCTTGACAACAAACAGAACAAATCTATATCCACTTAAAAGCTCCCACACATTAAAGTACCCCAAAATAATCATCTGTCTTTTCTTGAGCTGCAAACTAGATGAACTGGCAGTGAACAAAAGGAAAGCGTTTCCTCTTGAATTTTTCATAAGAGCTGTGTTTCAAAAGAAGCATATCACATTGTCTTCACTACTTCATTTCATATGAAGGTGCACCCCAATGCTGCACTTAAAAATCTTCGAAACCTCTCTGGGAAAAAGATTCCCTGGGCACCCAGTTTCAATCATCTGCAGACTTCATCAAAACTGATCTAGATCAGGAGCAAACAACACACGAGGACGTGATGCTTTTACTGATACGTCATCTTTTGTTTGGTCTGGAAGCAACCACATGATGCAATGCAGCATAATGCCAAAAGTTAGATAGCACTCCTTCAACCACCCAGGCATCTCAAAACTTTGATGTGGCCTTCCTGTACTCCCAACTAAGTTTTCCTTCACAGGAAAAGCACAGACAGGTAACCCCTACACAGATTTAGGGGATGGCTGCAGGATCCTTGTGCTCTGCTCAGCACTGATGTTACAGATTGGGAGTGCTGTGTCCAGGGCTGACCTTCCCAGAACAAGAAAAACTTGGATGTACTGGAAAAGGTCCAGTGAAGAGCCACAAAGGTGGTTGAGACACTGGAGCACTTGGCATACAAGAAGAGGTTTTAAGAGAAGGGAATGTTCAGCCAAAGAGAGAAGGTTCAGAGGGGATTTCATCCATGTATATAAATACCTGATTGGAGAGCACAGGGGTTGTAAAAAGGAGGGAACCAGACTCTTCTCAGAGGTACCATTGAAAGGACAAGAGGCAGTAGGCACAGAGACACAGGAAATTCTAACATTTTAACAGTGAGGATGACCAAGAGCTGGAATGTTGTGCCCAGAGAGGTTGTGGAGTCTCAATCCTTCAATATATTCAAAACCAAGCTGGACACAGACCTGAGCAACCTGTTGTACTGACTCTGCTTTAAGCAGGATCTCCAGAGGTCCCTTCCAACCTCAGTAATTGTGTAATATGATTGTGGCAAAGACTGGAGCAGCTGCTTTCCTCTAAAGTGAGTCTCATTAGCCAGAAAAGCTGTTCTGGAAGTGCAACAACTCTGGAAAACTAAGGAGAACTGCTGAGCTCAGGATGGTGATGGTGAAATCTCTGCTGTTTTCCATAGTTTTCCAAGGTAGTGCCCTAAGACTGTAAAATCCTCTGAGCGGAGATTCTGTTTTGTTTTGTAGATCCTACCTATTGTTCGGGGTTATCTAGGTATACATTGCACTGCAATAAATAATGGATGGTCAGTTGAGAGCCACAGAATGAGCAAGAATCATAAAATAAATCTGGAACCTGCAATGTCCTTGCCAGAGTCTCTTTTAGGACAAAAACAAAACAGCTCCAGCAGAGGTCAGTTAAGGAAAACTTTTGTTTTGTTGAAAGATCTGCTTTGGCATAGACTGTATCTTTGGAAGAAAAATACCAGTGTTTTGATGTGTTTAGGAAATTAAAATATATGCATTTCTTAAAACGAAATAAAGACACGTATCCTCAAAATATTAGCTACTATTTTTGCAAGTCCTTAAAAAAGTTCCTAACACTGTAAAAATGAACAGAAAAGATTATTATCCCATCCTAGTTTTTTGGGGATTATATGAAAGTTAGAGAGGTTCCAATTTAGTTTAAACAGTCCAAGAAGATTGTTTCAAACTATGAGAGCTTTCCCCTTCCCTTCTACCCTTATTCTACTTCTTTGGAAGCTCACAATGATGTAACTCTTCCCTGTAGTGCCTCTCTCAGCACCCTTCCCTATGCTAGGGTCTTGCAGGATCTTGCAGTTGTTGCCCATGATGTATTTCTGATCATATCAGAGGGTCCTCAGTGAGGCAGCACAAAAATTAATATTTCATCTCCTAAGAATTGAGTATTTCTGTGGAGTATCTAGTATAGTGCACAGCCAACCTTACAGCCATAACTAATTTGTTAATTTGTTAAACTTTTAATTTGTTAAACATTAAACTGTAAAAAGTCTCAGCTGCATCTTCAATTCCAATTGATGATGTGAAATCAGGAATACCTTTAAATAGCAGAAAATATAACCCACACTTGTCTGTCTTGATTACTAACTTCTCTTCCCCTATTTGAGTGGTTTTCTTCCTGATTTTTTTTTTTTTTTTTTGTTATGAACCTATAATACATCTCCTTTAAGGAGATGCACTTCACAGTAAATGAGGTGTGAACTTCAAAGAAAATGGGAAAATGTATCAAAATTATCTGAATGAAGAGATTTAGGAAACATGGACAGGAAAATAAAACAAAACAGGAAATATGAATTAGAAAAATCAAGAAGATAAGTATTCAATACCATGTAAACCAAGAACAACTTGAAAAGTACAATTATAAGAAAGATGACAAGAACTGTACAGGACCTTGCAATGAGATATGACAGAAAAATAGGCCACTGCTTAGGTAAACGTCAGTCTCCATAATTCTGGGTTATGACTTCACATTTAAGTGTGAAAAAAATATCATGAAAGTAATTACCCAAAAACATATGTTAATAACTTTGAAAATAAATGAACAATAAGAAAGACGAATAAAATTTAAAAAATGTATCTTGGCTAAATATGCAATGTAGAGGAGAATAAGCAACAAAAAGATGAGAATGATTTAGAATATCAATTAAAAGTACATGTAATAGGATGAAATTAAACTCAAGGTAGTATAAAATGAGGGTAATCTGAACAAATTCTTATGAATTGATGTTTTGAAGCACCATCTTCCCAGAGGAATGGTGAAACCATGTGAAAATTTACAGAACATAAATAAATGTACAACAGGGAACTTCTGTACTCTTGGAGAGATATACGTATTTATTCATCCGTAGCATCCATTTATTAAAGTGCTTTGGCTGAAGAAACATGAGGCAAACATTTCTTTCCTCATGTGGGAAAGCCAGGTACTACTGTAATCAGCATTAGATAGCCACCAGCAGATTAGCACTTGAGACATGTAGCCCAAAAGTGGGACAGAAAGATGGATCTAGGAAGTGATTGATTTTTGAACTAATGTGTGCTGGAGCACCTGCTAGGAATAATATCAGCAGATACGTGGGCATGGCCAGTGACAGGAGAAGGATCCTTAAATAACAAATTGAGCTCCCAGGATCAAGAAATAAAGGTGTTAAACAGTCTGGCAGGCTTTCCCAGGGCAATATATCACAATGAGAGTTTAGGAAGAGGTTTGGGGATTGACAATTTTGTATTTTACTTCTTTTTTCTTTAATTTGAAAATGTAATGTACAAGTCCAAGCCATTTATTCCAGAGAAAACTCTGTGTACATTTCAAAACATAAATTTAGCATTTTCTATGACCAAAAAAGCAGAAAGAACTGAAAGGCAGAGTAACTGTCAAGTTCCTGTTCCTGTATCACCATTTCTAATCTGGCCACATTTACAATATCGTAATCAGAAGGAACATTTAACACTGCCCACAGAGCCCTTTGGCATTCTGATCCTCCCATTCCATCACCCATAGTTCCACACAGGTTCTCTCTGGTGGCTATCAAGAGATTGTCACTGAATTCAACTATTTTGTGGTAAAATATGTATGAAGAAATTAGTTTTGGACTGAGACAGCCAGCTCTTAATTTTGGTATTAGATCACTCTGTGGTCTGGACCCCTTCCAGGAATGCTCCTCTTCTCCAGGTTTGTGTTCTGTGGTTTTTCTAGGGAACCAGTTTCTGCCAGAGTTGGTTTCTAGAGGAGAATAGGCAGCACTGGTTACTGCTGTAGTTTATTGAAGCAGTGGAAGAGATTGTGGCTTGAAAGAGATTTGTGGTCAATGGGTGCCTGTATACTGTTCTCCATTTGGGATTTCGCTCCTAGGAGGCTACAAAGTGTCACTGGCACAAATTAAAGAACAGTAACTCACAGGACAGGGAAAGGCCAATTTCATCTTGAACAACTGCTTGAACTTCAATATGGCCATTGTTGACCTCCTGGTCCCATGAAGCAGAGGAATCACATACTTAGCTTTGACCCCCACTATGGCCAAAAGTCCCTTTCACAGCCAAACCTGAAATTGAGTAGTTCTGGAGGTTTTCTGCTGACTTATTTCCTATTATGAACTGAACAAACTACACCTGAAATTCAGCTATACCACAAAAAGGGAAACGGGCAGGAGTTTAACAGACAGCTTTCATGGAAGTTAGGGACTGGAAGCCAATGTTTTGAGAAGAAGCAAGAGAAAGAAAGAGCACTAGGAGATGGGAAAACAAAGCTACATGGGCTGTGGTATATACGCTGGAATGTATTTGGGCCTAAACTAAGTTTCTTTCACTCATTGTTTTCCTGTAAGATGCTTCCTTATAAGGCATTTGAGACCCTTAGGAACTTAATTAGTACCTAGGAAATTATAGTGGTACATTGGTAGTGTTGAAGATGGAATCACTTATCAATAAGTAGACAAGATAATGGCAATCAAATGTTACTACTTTTTAGGGCTTCTAAGTGACCCAAGACAAATGTGTCGATCCCAATTCACTTCCAAAGCCAAAGTAGAAACCACTCAAGTATCAGTAAAAGTCCCCTTGCTACCAGGCAAAGTAGAGTAAAGATAAATTTTAACTATTTTTTCATCTTTGCCTGGCCAAAATGGAGACTTATCGACAGACGTGAAAAAGCTTCTATTACTGCTCCTTGCTACACCTGGGTTTGTAAGAGGGAACTTCAATCTTAAGGGCTGTCAGTTTGGCACCTATAATGAGCATGATATTCATTTCAAAAGGAAATCTACCAAAAAAATAAATGACAGGCTAAACTTCGCATCTCTACAAGCAGAACTGTTGATCTCCCAAGATAGTGTTCCCAGCCCACACACCCCTCACACTACCATGTGCTCTTGCTTCTCTTCTTTTTTTTCTCCCAATTTTCCTCATTACATTTCCTTGGCAGAAATTCCACTGTGGATGCTAGCAATAGACTTGCCTTGATGCTGCTCATCACTATCCCCTGTGACAGCTTAATATCTCATTATCAACATTAATAATAAACGTGTGTTTCTCTGAATATGCAATGTGAGAATCGAATATATATATGGGATTTCACACTGCATTTATTTGAATGTGTAATGGCTGGTATAAACGCAGCCTGAAAGTGCTATGAGTGAAGGACACGATTGACATGCAGAACCAGGTTTAGCTGAGAGCTGTGACATAGACTTCTTGTGTGCCCGAGATTAAGTTATTTGACCCTATGCACACCCTTTTCCTTGTTTTTTAAATCCCTCCTGCACTTTTAGGAAAAGGTGGGTTTTTTTTGGTGTGCTGCATATTGCAGTGTTTAAATACACAGTCCAGCATGGTCCTGGTACCTTACTCTTTATAGGAACATTGGATAGTTACAACTACAAATTGATAAATATAGAAATACATAAAAAAATCTGATATTTGCATTTCCGAGGATATGTATTTAAGAATAGTTAATGGCTTATTTTTCTCTTGTGCACTGTCTACTGATAAATATGACTTTCTGAAGAAAGTATTTTTTTATTTTTATTCTAACATGATTTTTTTACCTAAAATTTCCTATTTTTAAATGAATGAAAATATTTTAGTATAACTTCAAGTACCAAACAGTGACACACTATCAAACCCAGTTTCATAGATGAAATAAAAAAGGCAGAACATTCTTGTCATAAAATAAAAGCTAGGCATGAAAACAGGTCTTAAAAAAACTAATTTCTGTTTTTAATTTCTGATAATATTTTTGTTGGTATTTCAGTTTCTAGTAGCTAGAGTTGTAAAGGTTTTAGAACTGCTTATAAAAAACAGTGGTCAAAGGGACCACTCCTTTAATGGATATTGGAGACAACAGCTCCTTTGGCCTTACTGTAATGGAAGACATGATGGTGGAAAAAAATGCGTATTCATAGTAGGGGATTCTGGAACTCCTCAAACACTGTTACTGGGGAAAGCTCCTTCATCCCTGGCAAATGTATGTTCCAGACCAAGAACAGGAGACAGTGCTAGCAAAACCCTATGTACTTGGGTGAGTAGCCAGCAATGTGCTTACAATTCAAGCTAAATTTCACAAGAAAGAACAAAATTTAAAAAACCTGCAGAAGGTCAGGATATCTGAAAATATTTCCATCTACTTTCTACAGATTGATAGTACATACATTATTCTTAGCAACTGCATTCTGACCTCAGTCTATCTGGGCTGCTAATTTTTTTGAGGAGAACATGAGTGCGAAACCAATGTCTAAAGTCAGGATGAGTATCTAGAAAACAATAGCATTAAGATGAGAAAATGTCACTGTGATGGCTGTGTGTGTCCCTAAGCATTTCTCAAAACAACTTTTCATATGAAGCACCTCTTGCACAAACTTCAAAAAAGGAGACTATGGAGTCTACTGTCTAGAAAGGAGTCCAGTCTAGAAAGAAAGGTCTATGGGTGCTTAAAGTGTTATGAAACATCAAAATGCAATGGTAAACTTTCAAAACAGAGAGGAGGATATGCACAAGGAATGCAAACACTAAGTATTTCATCTGCTCTCCTATGGGAAAATAAAAAGCAATAAGTGGTTCAAAGTACAGTAGAAGCACTTTTTCAAGAATGAATGCAGTATTGTTTAGTCCTTCACTGAAATATAAACTCAGGAGCTCCAGTTTCATCTGAAAGACAACAAAAACAATAGAAATTTTTCAATTTACTGAGTTAAAAAGTCAGGAAGGCAGAACTCTTCCCTGCCCCTCCACCACTCTTTGGAATTCACTCTAAATGCGAAGCTATCATTGTTCTTTGAAATTGAGTCTGCAAGAAATGAAAGTTAAACAAGCACAAGTGAATCTCATGAAGAAAGGACTGAATATAAACACAACATTGTTTTGAAGTTGTTTTTCTTACTGAAGAACATTTCTCCCCTAAACTGTAACTCAAATCTGAAACTCTTTCAGAACAGAAGTGTCTTCAGAAATATGCCAGAATGAAGAATATGCCACTTCTAAAATTTACACATTAATGTGTCAGGAAGCATCAATATAGTCAAGCAGCTGTAATTAGGAAGGTGTCTAGTGCAGAAACACCATGAAAATCCATGCTCCTGGGGCCATAAGTTTGATGGGCTTGGAAGAGGTGTTCAAGCAATGGGATCAGAGAAAAAGGAACAAAGTTTGTTGGCTTGGCCTTGCTCTTCAGTGACATGCACAAGCTTTTGTTTGGCCTTGCTCTTCAGTGACATGCACAAGCTTTTGTTTCCCTTTATTTAAATTCCTAAATAATAAACCAAATAAAATTATGCTACTTACATGCCCGGTTTGTGTGGAATTGTCCCTTTCATGGGATATCTAAAGCAGTTTTAGCTGTTAAAGCTAAGTTGACATCCCAGACATGGTACCTCCAGGGTTGAGATGTAGCTACCCAAAGTAGATACTCGATGTCCTACAGAACAGTACCATTCTCCTCTGGCACATAACCAGTTCCCACAATGTGCCACCTTCTCTCTTCTCTTGCTTTAGAGAACTGGAGGCTTCCCAAAAATATTTCCTACATATTCGTCTCCTTCTGCTCCTTTCTAAGATCCTTGGAAGACTGGCTTCAAACTTCCTGCCAGTGGCCTCCCACCAATGTCAAAATCATGTTCATTCCTGTGATGATTTGCCTGTGTCCTCACACCTGGAGGCCTCAAACTGAGACTGAAACTGGCTGAAAACTGCGTACTTGATTTGATCTTCATTTCTTGCCTTAAACTACAAACTTTTTAGAGCCTTGTTTAGACAGTAGGGTCAGGACTGCAGAGCCTAAGCTTGCTGAAAAAGGAATAAACTGAAAAACTACTGCAGTATAAACTTGGTTACAACCTCTGAGCATCACTCTATTATGAATATTAAATAACAAAGATAATAACCCTGTTTTTGCCAATTTCTGTTCTGCTTCATTCAGCCCATGCAGAGTGTATTGAGATCTCCATCCATCCATGAAACCCTGGAACATTTTGCTGGCTGGTATTATTATTAACAAATGAAAAGCATCAGGAAGTGCAATTCTTGCTAAAGGAACCTTTTATAAAAAATAAAACTAATGTAAAATTTTGACTTGCTTGCATAAGGATCACAGTTTCTCCATCTGCCTCTCTGTCTGCCCAGCTGCCTGTCTAATGGTTCCCTCTCCTTTACTAGCACCAACTTCTCAATCTAGTAGTGAATTCCAAATTCCTTGCCAAAGGAGTCAAGTTACAAAGATACTCCAGTTCCAGTTCTTGCATGATCAGCCATTCTTTTTAAAGATCAGCACATCCATAAGAGAGAGAAGGTTCAATCAGCATCACACTAAGGGAGAAGATTCAGGGCAAGCTAATAGCTCTCTCTCCCTTTTGGTCTGTCTTCACAACCAGTTTTTACGTGTAAAGCAGCTAATCTCCACATGAATTACCAGGAGTCAAATTCAGCACGTTAACTCTTGCCCAGAGAGCAGTAGGTGAGTGCTGAAGGGACCTGACAGAGTTTTGAAGAGGGAATGAGGACATCAAAGATATGGCAGGGAGACCCAATGTGTTTATCTAAGCCCATAGACACCAGATTGAGTGTACTGCATCTTAATATCAAATGAAACTAAGGTTAAAATACCACATCTTGTTTAATGGTGAAGTTTTTAACATGTTTGTCTTGCATTTTGATGTGCTATTGATAGGAGTAATTTTACTACAACGCCAGCACGTTGGGTTGAAGAACATACATTAAAGTCCAAGGAAAATATAAAATACATCCCACACTTTTACCTTGCAGAGATTAGTAGGGAGGCACTATGAGTATTAGGTCCACACTTCCCACTTAATCCAATCCATCTTTATGAATTAAACCCAATGTTCCTCTGGCAGTGTCGGGAGGTGTGTCGTGTGTAAAAGGTGCTAATTCGTATACTTGGACCAAATCACATGAAATGCAGATATATAAAGAGGATTAAAAGTCTCTTTGTGAAAGCACTTCTGACCAATGCTTTTGAAGACCCTTAGGAAATTTCTTAACACAGAACCTTAAGTTCCTGTTGAACAGAAGGGATTTTTGTGTGGACTTGCAATGGGGTCAGGATCATAGTACACACTCACTGTTTGAGCTGTGGTAGTGCTAGGAAGAGATACCTGTTCCGTTCATCGCATTCCCACACAGAAGGCTGCTCTGCTCCTTTTTCCCTTGCAGATTCTGATGCCTGTGGCACATCTATCCTGATGCTGACAAGCCAAATATCCTGTGTCATGGGAGAATACAGTAAGCAGGCTGTAGCAACACTCGTATCTGACAGGTCACTGGTCCTATGAGTCCATACGGCAAGGATACCAAGCCCTGCAGGGGGCAAAAGGAGAAATGTAGGAAATGTGAACAGTGCATTTTTGGCATGTTTCTGAAACAGAATAAAAAGAAAGACATGAAAGATTAGACTAAAGTAGAATCAAGACAGGCATGTTTTCCAGCAAAAATATAAAAAACTAAAAATCAGGACCCATCAAAGACATTTTATTAGAAGACAAACTTCAGTTCACCTTAAAAATATCATCTAAGCTGTCAGAGGAAGTCATTGCTGGTTTGGATTGGCACCTCATGCAGCTGTATTTTCTTAATGGTGGTTACAGAGCAAACACACTCAGCAGGTCTTTTTCTGCTGACTTAGCACTTGTTGGATCCCCCTGGATCCATAAGTGCAGTTCTTATTCATCAGTCCTGCACACAAACGGTTGTGTGCAGCAAAGCTCAGGCTTCACACAAAACAATAAATGCTTTTGAAATTGTGTTGCTTTGGTCTGAATGCTCATTAGATAAGCCTGTGCTGGAGCGAAGGGACACTTAATGATAACCTCACATACGTCTGATGGTCTCTTTTAGCTATACAAAATAAATTTTAGGTTTTGTGCAAAGCCCCAGATTAACTGCTGTGGAGACTGGTGTCTTCATTCTCTTCGCAGAGGTCTGTTGAGACAGCAGAGCAAGTTTTCTTCCTGTGTTTTCTTCCGCAGTAAAAAGTTTCGATCTTTTTTCTCCTGCTTTTTGTGGCCCAGTCAATCCATAAGTCACAATTCTACAGCAGAAGACATATCTATTCTGATTTTTGTTCTGTTGAAAATTGTTCATTTAAAACCAAGCTGAACTTATGCACTTTGCATGAAAGGCACAATATTAATTAGAAAATAATGACTTCTGATCACTGAACACCTCAGCATCCTAGACCTACAATGTCCTAGACAGGAAGTTCTGGAAGGGTCATAAGATAAACGCAGATCCTAATTCATACATAACACACCTTACAGAAGCTAACCTCACAAATGCCAGGTTATGGTTTATTCTTTCTTTTGATCTACTGCTTATGGAACATGGAAATAGTTTGTTGCTTATCACCCCCATGTGACACAGCTCTAGCTGGAATATCACAGTTACCAATCTCCCCCATTCTGAGTGAGGTACTGTTAATTGATCCCTCTGGACTTACTCTGTCTGTGAGTCTCCTTCAGGCATTGATTTGTTTGTTGGCCTCATCTACATTATTTCAACACTGAGTTTTTTCTTCCAGATAATAAAGTGGTTACAGGTTTTAAAGTCAATTATAGCCCTACATGTGGAATAGTTAATATCAACAACAACCAAAAAAAAAACCCAGATAATTTAAAAGGTAGCTCTGAACATAATTTACAACATAACTTGTGTATTTAGATTGACTGCTTCTTGGGTGGCTTAGATTTGAAACAGATGGTCAGGTGATTTGAAAATCACTCAAGGAAATCTGGAAATTAGCTCACAGCAACATGAAGGAATATCTGCTAGATTGAAAAGCGAAAAAAAGACAGGGCTGTTGATTGGGCTGGAGACTAAATGAGACTACAATAAATGTTTGGTTCCATAGACTGGAAAGAATCATTTTCTGGGTTGTGAATATGATATTCTCCATGATGCATACTTAGGAAAAGAGAGACACACTCTGACAGGCAATGCTTAGTTGCAGGCAGTTTAAAATCAGTGCCAATATAGAAACAGGAAATGTATCTTATAAATAAACATGACTTAATGTATGAAGACTCCAGGAATTTGAAGTGACAGTTAAAGTGGCACCTTGTGGTTCATCATATTTGATCCCACTGTGTCAATGTCACAGTGGCAGCTGGTATCAAGAATCGCTGGTAGGGAAGAGGATAATAAGCTGCTCTCCTCATCCTCACCACCTTTCCTAACCATGTTATTCATATTTATGGGGGGTGGAAACTGGGACTGCAGTTTTCAAAAGTAGGAAAAAGAAGGGATATCTAGGTTCATTGTACTCAGATCATGCCTTCAAGTGAAAAAAGTTAAGATGTTTCAGCAGCAGGTAAGGAGGTAGATGACAACATTTATCCCTTCATAGGAATGCCATTCTTCTCTCAAGTTCTGATCTTTGACCTCCTGTCCATCCCTGCCCTATTTTGTGTTGTACATACAATTTATTTGACCTGTGTAGCTGACTACCTTGTATAATGGAGAATGTGGCTCCAAACCCGTTCAGGCAGAGTCAAATCTCCCTCTAGCTAGATGACTGTCCCAGCCATTGAGTTATTGGATGAGGAAAGTGGACAGCAATGTCTTCTCCTTTTCCCATTAAGGGTCTGAGTCTTCCCAGGCAATGTGTGGTGTTCTTAATATACTTTGCCTGGATGCTGAGTGTTCCCATGGGTGGCCAGACCCCTGAAAGTCAGGTGCTGCATCAAAAGATTTAACCCTCCTGCCCCCTTCACAGTTCTACACTCAGAGGTCAAATTCAGAAGTTGGTAGCTCTGGGATTTCATACAAGGAGCCCGCTTGTGGAGGTGTTGGAATTTTGTACAGCATTTTACAGCTGGAGAAGGTAGTTGGCAGCTATAAGACTAACAAGGAACTACCCACCAGCACTGACAACCCCTTTCAGCCAACTCTACTAGATGGGTCAGATTTGCTTTCTTTACTGTTAGACTTTATTTTGCTCAAGGAGAGCTCCATGTCTTCAGTCTATGCATTAAATCGTACTTTTCTCTGTACCCCACAGTGAAACGCCTATGCAAGAACGTTCTGAACGCAGCTTAAAGTTCATCATTAGCTTGTCAAAGCCTTAGGAGGTGCACATGACTTTCAGGAGACAAAAAATACTGATGACCCAGGACATTTCTAAAATAGAGCTTTCTAAAAACTTTCCATGTGTCAGCAATAAGCACATAAAATGGAGGTAGTTTGAAAGGAACTTTCCAGTGGCATCTGGAGACCGGCACATCTAACTATGTTGTCTCCAGCACTTTGCAGAAAAGTCGGCACCCGGCATAAGCCTGGGTCTGGGTGAAAGACACTCCTCTCCTTAAAGGTGGTACCTCTAATGTCTGCACCTTGGCACCCTCAGCACTGACACCCCCAGCAGTGACAACCGTCTAATGTTTTTTCTCATTAATACTGTATTTATATTAAAAGTTGGACTGCAACTGTTGGAAATGTGTAAGTTAACTTTTCATCCCCTCCAAAATTTATTCATTTCATTGTAATATATACATGGCATTTGCACATTCATCAGTACTCGAAATCCAGTCTTTAAATTGTCCTATGTATGCACATATATTTATAAGTTAATAAAAATATACCCTTTCCACATTTTTTTTCTACAATGAAACAGCCTGTGAGCAAATTACATTTTCTTTTTACTGTTTACTCAGCACAGTGAAAGAATATATTGACTGCTTAGTTTCTATGACTTTTTCCTCTACAGCTTAAGAAAACGGACTCCTACTCTTATTAATTTCAAGTATTTTCTTTGTTGTCCCATAAATTGTCACTTGCAGCTCTGACCTCCTTGTAAATTCACAGTAGGAAGAATTAAGACATCTATTTATTTACAGTCATTTCCAAAACAGCTGTGCATCCACATGTCCCTCACAAAAGTTTTTCTGCACTGTGGGTGTTTCAATCATGAAATCATGTGGCTGGCATATAAAATCAAATCCATTTCAAGAGCTGAATTTCTTAATTGGATGACTGGAGCCGTATAATGGCCTGTGATCTAGACCTTGCTTCCATTAATCTGTTCCTTACTGTTCTTCAGTCCCATGAATTGTGCCACTGACTTCATCAAAACTGTACATATGGAAAATGAGACCGTGTCACATTGTTTGTTCCCGTTTCAGTTCTTCAGTTATCTGCTGCTGGCGTGTGAAGGATCCTACACAATCTGTCACTTTGTTAATGAGTGAGTGGTGTAGCCCTGGAAGCAGCCTGGTTCACCCTGCGCTGGAAAGATTTTGGTTAAGACAAACTGATGAGAAGTTTTCCAATTGTTCCCACCTTCTATAGCTCAGCCTCATCTGAATACTCTAGTTCCTGAAATAGGAGAGAGAAAACTGTCTAGAATTTCTTTTCTAGTAATTTTTTTTAGGTCAGTTATGGTCTAATTAGTCTCACTAAACATAAAGGTGTCTCTTATACAAATTAACAAGACAGAATAAAAGAAAAATATTTTAAATTACCTCATTATTGGAACAAAGGAAAAAAGCAACAACAAAAGAAGTAACAAATGAGAATCAAGCAAGAACATTATTCTGGTACAGCATGGCAGAGAATTATCTGTTGGTATTAAAAATTAAAATGGAAAATTAATGGTCTGGGGGTAATTCAGGTCCCGCACCACAGACACTTGATTCTTGAATGATAGCCAGTGCCACCACCGAAGCAGAGGGTGGAAGCAGGTGGCCCCAATCAACACGAGATGACATTGAAGATGATCAACAGGAGAAGGGCGGGCAACAAATCATCCACAGCCTTGCAAATGGCAAAGTGCTCAAGGTGGCCTGTGCCACTGCTGCCCAGATGGTTGATACTATCAGAACTTTATCAGTTTAACCCTTTCCTCAGTGACAATATTGAGGCTACTCTCCTCTTTATGCTAACACTTCACCACACCAAATCCTTTTTGGGTGTTGAGCACTGATTTCAGAGGATTTAGTGTGTGTTGCAATGCTGACACGGGGCTCAGGCTCACGCCCAGACCCACTGTTGTTGATGTTTCCCAGCATGTTGACTAACGTCACCAAGGATGCCAACTGGCTTGTCAGGATGGACACGTGACTGGGAGCACTTGGTCAAGCTCATATTCCACTGCCCCAGGCAGGATGAGCACAACTGGTCTGTGGACTCTCAGCTGTGCACAGCAGCAAAGACAGCCCAACAGTGCTCAGAGAATTACACGGGATTTTTTTGTGTATAAATATCAGGAAAACTGGCAAATACACCTTTGGTTAACGTAAGAAATTACTTCACTATAATTAAGAGGTGATAAAAAATTAGGATGAGGACAATACCTGATTTATTAAATTCCTAAATGATTTCAGATGGAAAGATACAAACCCATACTTTTAATCCAGCATATAAAACAGTAAAGAAATGTCTTTTTTTTTTTAATGACTTTATTCTTGAATGCATTTTGCCACAAATGCAAAGTTGTGTTTGGGTAAATTGCTCATTTTGGAGATTTCTGGTTTCCTGACAATTAAGGGTGAAAATAATAATTATTGTTACAGTTAACAGTTACTGCTACTGTTAATAATTATCATAATGCTCTATCAGAGAAAATTATTCTGATTTAGGCAGAAGCATGGAATTGTCAACAAGGCAAAGTTTCTGGAAAGGAAATGAGTTTTAGAAAAAATCATATTTGCCTGTGATCCAATGAAATGGAAGGAGCGTATATGCCAAACTGATGATTAGGCTATAAAAATGCTCAACAATAACTAATTCATATGTAATAACATGCATTTATTTATAAGGTTACAAAGCCTGGAAAGTTCTTAGTGTTACAGACGAGATACTTGAGAGTGAACATAAGGCTGTCTGGATCACAGCGTCCTTTTAGTAACTTATGATTAAATCATGCTACAGATAGCAAATAAAGCTTTTATTACTGGAAAATTATTTCACCCAGCACATAAAACTGCTGCAAGAGTCCTTTCTTAATTACAAATTTTACTTAGTTTTTTGGTACTATCATGCAAATGTTTCCTTAGAAGAGCAAGCGCTGCCAAACTAAGTTAGAAAAAAAGTCACGGGTTTATGAGCTTGAAAAAATGGTTAAAGCAGTTTTCAGAAATGTATTCTAGGTGTAAGCTGGAGAAAAGAAGTGAAAGACCACAGACTCGACTATGTCAGATGGCTATCGTTGGCTTTAGTGTTAAATGATCTTGTGGTTGAAAACAGAACTGGGTCACGTCAGGTCCGGTTCTCTAAAAGCTGATCTATGGGTCTTGGGGTAAATCATAAACAATGGGCCTCCCTCAGTAGAAACATTACCCTTCTTTAAAAGAAAGTCATAAGATGCTTTCCTGCTTTGGTTAAATACAAGTATTAAATAAAATTACAGTAGATGAGAATAGGCAAAAAAATATATATTAAAGCACCTGCAATTTTCACAGCAGAGATGAATTTAGGCAAGTTTCAGCTTCTCTGCTCCCCAGCTGAAGTTACTCTTAAATAGAATTCATCTGTTCTCAATTGGTAGAAGTAAATTAAGGAAATAATAAAAAAACAAAACAAAACAACAAACCCCTTCTTGATGTCCTGTAATATTTTGAGGAATAAATAAGAGCTATAATAGAGGTAGTTCCCACGAGGTCCTGATACCCTGGAGCAACTTTACAAAGGAGGAAGATGCCCATTTCATTGTCCCTTGATTTGTTGTTGTTGCCATCTAGTGGAGGGCCCTCCCCTCACAAAGGGCTGCTGGGAGCAAGGCTGACTTCTGCCCAGTTTTATAATCTCCCTTTTAATCTAGTCCTATCACACTTTTAGTTTCTCAGATCTGTAGAAATGATCCTTCTGTCCACACCTTTTCTGACAACACCTTCACCGAGCTTCCCTATGAATAAAAATAAGCCCAGTTGACACCAAGCCATGATTTGCATGAGCTAGTTTTTGCCAAATTCTGGAGAATTTGTTTGGGATGTATTTCAACACACGAAGAGCTGAGAGAAAGCATCTCAAGGTCAGCCCTGAGAAGGAGGGTGTAAGCGAGAGAGGTGTAACCAGACTCATCATCGGCATGTCTCATGTAACCAGACTCATCATCGACATGTCTCATGCTGTTAGAGGAGACCAAAAAACCCTGTCCCTCACATGGCTCTGTTGTATAACTCCCAGCCTGGGTGGCCAGTACAGCAACATATACTTGTTCGTGCGACTGACTCATGTCCTCACTCCTGCTGCTGCTGCTGCTGACACGGTCTCTGCCTTTGCAGACCCAGCTGTCTGTACCTGCAGGTTGTAGGTTCGGGTATTTTGTCTGGTCTGTGCCTGTCGTCGTGAGAGGCATCCTGGAAAGTTTCCCTGCACGGTATGTTCAAGCTGACAGGCTGGTCGCGGATGTGCTGCCACTTCTGCTCCTCAGCAGCTCCTTACAAGATTGTTCCTATCCTGTGCTCTTGTCAAGAAGGTTTTTGCAAGCGTCCTGTGCGGTGCTGAGTGGTTAAATGAAATGTTTCTACTGCGTTTGAAGACCCCTGTGACAACAGGATCCCATTGACCATATTACGCCTGGGAGCACAAAAGCAGCTGTCATTCACAGATCCCTCTTTTCTAAAAGTTACTCCCTGCAGCAACCTGCCAAGAAAGGAAATAGTTTTACGGTAAATGTGCTTTATTTCTTGCCTCCTTTCATCTGTGCGTAAGGCCCTGCATGCTGGCATGGCGGTGACTTGAAAGCAGGACTATATTCCCTCATTGCATTTCAGAGAAATGGGTCACATCCTGTACAAATTGGAAATGTACAGACAATTACCTTTAACTACATCCCAACAATAGTGCTAGGAAGTGCAAGTACTATGGCTGGCACAGCCAGCAGGTACCCAACATGGGCTCATCTTCCAGTCTCTACCTCCGAGCTCTGAATTGGCTCTGCTTACATGTTTTGCTGCACCAACCAAGTTAAACCAACCAAACATCATCACAAGAAAATTGCTGCCTTACTGTCCATAGCATAGGAACAGATTGGATCATTCTTGTTCGATTTTGGGTTGTCTTTCTTTAGCTTACTATTGATGATATATCTCTAGGCTGGTAAAATGTTTCCAATCACATCTGCTTTAATGTGTGAGGAGCATTTCTGACTGCTCCTGTGCCTTGGTAAACTCTAGGGCAAGGGCTCCCAAGTGAATGTTGTAACCTGATGCACCAAAACTAGAGCTCCAGAGCCAGAGTTGCCCCTCCTGAAGGACGGGGACTGTCTCCAGTTATGATCCAGGCACTAAATCTGGTCAAAAAGGAATGAGTGGAGATGTAAAAAATAGCTTCATTTTCCGTAAAGCACCACAGAGACCATTTAGTACCAGGTTCTGGTGTTTTCAAAAACATTGCTTTGGCTTTGGGGTTTTGCCTTTTTTTTGATCTGGTATTTTTCTGATTAGCAGCATACACAACAATTTGTTGCTTTGACTTCATGTTGGAGCTGGTGGCAGAAAGGCAGCAGTGTAGTGTGATAACGGGACTTCTCAAGCAAAGAATAAGGTGATTTTAAGAAACAGACGAGATTTCCAAACCCCAGCTTCATTTTTACTAATTGATTCCGTACCATCCTCTTTCAGACAACACCCATGGACCTTTATCATGGTATTTTGAATAGAGAAACGGACTTCAGTGGCAATTTGCTGGAGCACAAGTGACTCAAAAGAAAGTGGCAGCTGTGGAATTTTTTGAGATAAGGTAGAAAAGCACATCATTAATTGACTTGATGATGGTGAGCAGAGTTAAAAGAAGAATATCCCTCCTTGAGATTTCTTTCTTTATCTAAGTAATTAATATATTATTGGCCTCAAAAAAGGATTAGACAACCTTGTCTTGCTCAGAGCAACCTTGCTAATAGTTATCGTGCCTTGGAAAAAGTTAACACTTTACATTTCTCCAGCACTTTTCACCACAAAAGTACATAGTTGGCAGTCCTTATTGCGGCCGCTAGGAAGAGCAAAATCCTCTGAAGGGCAAATGTTTTGGCTGGGACATAGAAGTTAATTAATATTTTTCATGTTCACAGCACTGCAGTGTCCCAACCAAGGTCAGGGCTGCATTGTGCCAGGCACCACAGAGATTCATGGAAGGAGCCAGTTGCTGCTCAAAGCTCAGTAGAAAGGAACGATAGAATTTTGCAGAGGCAGAACGGGAGCGTGTTCAAACCAAATGCAAAAAATAGCACTCGCTGCATGAGTTTTAACCTAGGGTTCTCGCCCATCTTGCTGTGCTGCCTCATAGCACAAAAAACACCATGTAACACAAAATTCAGTGATTTTAGGTTATCCCCTAAAGAGGAGAGGTGCAATTATCCTCCTGAAACAGCGGTTGATAGTTGTAGTGAGAAATCAGCTGGAGTTTACAAGTGGACAAAGTGAACATTATGGCCTTTGCTAAACTGAATGTAGCATTTTTTTTACCACCAGCAGAAAAATCTTAAGTTGCGTGTGTGGGAATTGGATGGTTTCCTCAGACTGAACACTCTTGTGCTGAAATCCTGGCCTGAATAAAGATGAGTTTTGCAAGCAATATTGAAATAGAGATTCTTATATAATGTATATCTCTGGGAATCTGGGTATACATGGGTAATGAATGTAATACAATTTTAATGAGAATTTCATTTTATGACTCAGGATACAAGAAGACATAACTTCTCCTAATATAATTACCTTTGATTAATCTGTGGGAGTTATTAATTTCAGACAAAAGTTTTGCTTTTTCGAATGTCCAGACTAATGAAATTACTCTTATTAGTTTGAGGGTAGATGATGACACAGATATAACAGGCACTGAAACAGAGATGTATTGGACAGCTTACTGGAAATTGAAATTACAGCAAATGAATATTGCACATTGACCCATGAGCACAGTGGGCCACCTTTTCAACAACAATTCTTTTATCTCCCTTCTGTTAGCACTGTTAACATACATGCAACACAATCTGCTTTAAGCTATTACCAAGCACCCTTCTGAAACACAAACCAGGAATGAGAAGGAAGGACTATTAAAAGAACAAAAGTATTCCGCCCAGGCATATTAACATTATAATTTATATTCTGTATTCTGATAGTGGCCGAGGGGGTGAAAGAAAATTGGGCTCAATTATGCGAGGAGTTGTTCAGACTCTCAAGAAAATAAGGTCTGAGCTCAGAAGAATTCAAATTCTTATTTCCAGCACCCAAAAAAAATGACTATAAGAAACAGCAGCAGGGAATTCAAAGAGGTCTGATGAAGAGACAGTATTAAGGAAGTATATGGAGATGGATTGTGCAATTGTTTAATCTCTTTGCTTGCAGTCTGCTCTGGTTTACTATATCATCTCTTCTGCTAAAAAGGGATTTGGGAAGGAAAGCTGCTTCCCTGCCTTAACTGACATCCCTTGCACGATGTGGATTCTCTCTGGAGTCAGACGAATTTGTGCCCTTCCTGAGAGCAACCTGAATGAAGTAGCTGGAGTGCAGAGCAGGAGCAGGGCAGCAGCAAGGAAAGAGACTGGTAGACTTCAAAAGAACAAGTAAAAAAGGATTTTTTCAGGGCAAAATGGATCCTACTCATATAGAGTTTGTTATAGTCCAGAATGATACTGAAAATCACTGGACTGAGCCTAACACAGCAAGAACCAGACCTGAAAAGGCTCTTGGAAGAATCGTAGAATAATAGAATGGTTTAGGTTGGAAGGGACCTTAAAGATCATCTAGTTTCAACCCTCTGCCATAGGCAGGGACACCTCCCACTAGACCAGGTTGCTCAAGACAGGGGAATCTGATTGCCAGCCCTTCAATTTCTATTATATTTTACCCAACAGATCTCTGCTTTGAAAGCTCATTTTAAAATTCCACTTTCAAAGCTACTTGCTGTGTTTTCATAAGCGCATCTGTGATGATGGAGAGCCCGTTTAGTGTTTGTATTGTGCTTTCAGTCCATCTCAGAGCTTTGATTTACTTCAGGTCCCATCATATCCATGCGCACACCCAAATCAGCTATAAAGCAAAAGTCAGAGGTGACAAATAATGAGATACAGAATTTCAGAATGTTTGTACCATGCTCCCACACAATGCAAGAAGAAATCCAATTAATTTGATATATTTCATATGTAGAAGAGCAAAGTATCTTGTTAGAGGATGAAAGCCCAAATGAACATGTTGCTAAATGAATTTGTCTCTGAAATAAGCTAAATTCTGAAGTCCTCCCTTACACAGAGCTTGCACTAAATTTTAACAAGTTTGCCTATAAAGGGCTGGGAGAAAATCGAATATTATTTTATTGGATTTAGCAGTGGATGAATATTTCTCATTCTGTCACAATAAGATTATTTACTCACAAAGAGGTACTAAAATAAAATATTATGAAAGATAAATGCTTATCTCTAAATGGCAAATACTTTCCCTATATATTCTTACTTTGGGGCACAAACATTACAAATGTGTCTTCTCTTTTAACCATTATTTTTCCTCCAACATTTTTACCATTATCTTCCTGTATTTATCATTGCTAGCAAAATCCATCTCCAGTTGCATCTGTATTCCTGGATGTCCTACTTGCAATATATGAGAGTCAGGTATTTCATACTGGAAGCCTTCTTTTGGGGTCTACTACCAAAACCACCAAGTGAGATTCTTTTGTTAGTGTCTGCTTGTAGTTTTTCTTTGCTTATTTTAAGCTTATCTAACTTTCAAGTACTTATGTAGGTGTTTATAAGTCAACTGATTTGTAAGTGAGTTTCTTCTTATAGTTGCTGGGAAGGGGGTCAAAACATATTTTTACTGAGTTGATAAGTGCTGTTCCTTGCCCACCTTGCATGTCAGAGCTGAGTTCTGGAAGGAGCCATCTCATTTTGAGCCCAAGAATAGCTGGAGACTGGAATACGGTTGAGACAGCACAAGCACTGTAGCTCCTCTGACCTTGCTTTAATTTCCAGATGCTTTTCCAGACTTCTTGTATATTTTTTTTTATATTATTTAATGAGTGTGGGCCTTAGCTCCCCTCTACAAAATGGGAACTGTTTCGCAGTTCTGCTCCAGTCCTCCAAGTTCATTTTGCCTCAGAAAACAATATGCTTTTCAGAGCAGGAACATCCACTCCCTGAATGACAACATCTGCCTTAGTGGCGTTCTGCCCATGAGTCTTTATATTGTTATAACACAAGTAATTAACACAAATAAAAGCCAAATATAATTAAGGGCTATCAGTTAGATTGTTACTTTTATGAGTTTCTTACAGGCATCTACAATAAAAGATGAAAATAACCATCCTACTTGATAAAAAGTAAAGATCTTTCACTTCTACCATTTCCCTAATAAACACCTCACTGGCACTCTCCCTCCTGACTTTTAATTATGGGTCTTGTTAAGTTCATAAGCATTAAACAAATATAATTTCCTTACTTAGGCAATTTTATTTCAAGTGATTCACATGTACCTCACAACTTTGTGATAAAAGCAATTGTGCATTTTCTTTGTCAGCCTAGAAATAAGCATTGTATAGAGCAATCCTACTCTGTTTTCCAAATTACAGTGCAATAATAGGCTCGTAGTTCCCAGTCACGACTGAGTTTCTGTATCTCCTACATTGTTTTCTTCTCTTTTCATTTCCATATCTACATCTTTGTTTTCAGTTAAGAGCGGAACAATTATTCAGCAGCACAAACCAACAATTTCTCTTCCCTGCATAACTTTTTTTGCCATTTTAACACACTATTAAAGATGTACAGAAAGCCAAAACTGAAATCTACTTTGCAGCATTTGTGTCTGCTCTTCCACCTCAGAAGACAACAGAATGGCAGCACCTGGATCCTGAAAACACATGGTGAAAATCTGAGAAGTGGCCTTAGCTGCAAACTATGTGGAGATTAGAATGGTGAAAAGCCTAAGAAAATATACTGCCTTTAAGATACCACACTGATAAGTGTGGCCCAAAGACTAACTAAAGATGATACCCAATTATAAAAAAGCACCCTCTTTATAAGTAATCTTAATGAGCAATTAAATTAGACAGTGAAGCTCCAAAGAAAATTATGATATATATGCAGAAATCTCATTACTCAAGTAGTATGGAACATTCAACATAGAAACAGATCTGAAAGTAAGAGAGCAATAATTTATCTTTAAGTTTTCCCTTCAAATTAAAACTTTGTCACATACCAGTTTTCTGAAGACATCCTGAAATGCATAATTGGCACCATACCACCAAATGTGTAATGCCACTTGTGATAAAAGGTATATGATTTTGTGTCCCACAGTGTCTCTCTGCATCACAAAATTAGCCAAGGATTATGTATTTCAAAGCAAAGGACTGAGCTCCAGCATATCGAAGCCATCTGCTGAAAGAATCAGACAGAAACTGCCACAGTCACCAAGCCACTAGATACTGCCAGCTTTACCTAAAAGGAAACACAACATGTCACACCAGTCTGACATTCCCTGTTGTCAGAGAATATGACTCGCATACTGATCCAGCAAGCATCTGAGCAGCTTTAAGCCCAGATATGGTTCAGACTGATTTTGTCAACTGGATTGAAATAGAAGAAAAGGCAAAGGATCTAGGATCAAAGTGTTCCAGCTTCAGATTGCGGAGCTACTATTCTCAGCAAAGGCCATTCATTTTGCATGCCCTGGCTCAGACAAAGGTCTCAAAGACGAGAATCTAAAATAAGGGATAAATTTATCAACTTCAAAAAAAACCCTATTTAAAAAAATTGATACTACTCTGTCAAGGCATAGTCACCAAAAAGGATATGAAATAAAAGCATTACACCAAAAAGAGATTGTCTGGCTTCATTATGACAGGTTTACAGTATTGTTTCGTACAGTTTTATCTATACTATAGACTGTACGTGGCCAAAACATGGAAACGAAGCTGGTCCATGCTCATCCACACTGTTTAATGTTGTACTATTCCTGCGCCAGCTGGCACTTTTTCCCGACTCGTTCTGGGAACAGCATCGGTCAGGGACTCTTCCTATCTGTATTAAATATAGATAAGGTCACCCTGTCTGAGAGGAGGAGGGGAAGAGACTTTATCCAGGCAGATGTGACTTGTCCTCTGAGCTACCTGTCCTCTGAGCCAAAAACCAGGCCCTTGCTTTATCGGTAGATATGTAGCCTTTCTGTCCACAATGAGGGGAACTGCACATATGGTTCTATATCATAGTTAAGTGGTACCCACATCCCTGGCACCCTGTAGGTGTACCTTCCAGGCATTGATGGAAGCTGCAAAGCGTAGGAGGGCAGTATCTCTGACTTTGGAAATAACTTACTTCCAGAGTTTTCAAGTTAGAGAAAACACAAATTCTTTACATTTCAATATGAAAATATTATTTGTCTACAGATCAATAAAGAACTAGAGATTTTTCCAGTCTTTATGCATTGTTATGATATTGTTATATGTACTCTGGAAAACAGTGGCAAAGGGACTGAGCAGTGAAAAAATGGCTTTGACAGAGCCTGGGCTTTCATCTGTAGCATCTTGTGCCTAATATAGTGCTGGACTGTGTCTACTATCCTGCAAGCAACTGGTGGTGATCTTCACATCTTAATTTACTAGGTAACAGTGTATTTTCCTCCTTTTTGCCCTGACGTGCACCCCAGGGCAAAAAAAAAAAAGGAAAGGAAAAAAAATCTGTAGAGAAGCACCATTAAGGGACATTGAGCAATGGGATGCAGAATCCTCCAAGCCAGGGGACTACTGAATTTGAGAGACACGTCCATAGCTCCTAATGGGCCTGTCTTGTACTCTTAGTACTCTTAGAGCTCCTTGACATCACATCATGCATCTTGTTTTTCCCTTTCTGTACGTCAACTTTTCTTTTCTGCAGTTATTCCTCTCATCATGCCAGTGAAATAAAAACATGGAGGTGTTGCCATATGCTGTACGCTTCCAGCACTCTCTTCACTCTCTGCACGTTACACTCTTAGCTTCACCCCTCTCTCTGTTTGGACTATAAGTTCTCTGGAGCAAGGACCTTCTACCACTATATGTTTGTAGAGTGCTTAACATAAGAAAGCCGTACCATTTGTTGGCTGTTAGGCATGACTATAATAAACATAATAAATAATAATAATGTTTTTAGCAGTCCACCAATTACCGGAGATCAGAGTAAAACCTTGCAGGAAATGGGAGAGATGCCTGCCCTGGGATACTTTCTGTGCCATTCTTAGCACAAATTAAGACCAAAAAGAAAATTGTTCGTAATGAGCTCTAGATGAAAGTCTTTGCAGGGAGGGAAGAGCTATACCAGAAACTGGGGGGAGGGCTCCTCCTGGCCTCAGCTTTGCTACAGGCAAACAGTCTTGGCCTAATTACAGTTTTGTCCTTAGATTTTGACAGTAATTGGGGCACAAGAACAGTCAAAATGGGCTATTGTTAGTGGTGTGCCCTTTTCCCTTTTGCCCAATTTTTTGGAAAAGGTTTGTCTTTTTTTCCCTCTGTTTTTTTCTCATTCTCTCCGTCTCCCCAGACAGCTCTTGAGGTATTCTTTTCCTCCTTCCTACACGCTCTACTTCTTCCTCACTTCAGTCTCTCACTCTGCACCCCAAAATCATCACTCACACCCCCACACGACACGCAGCCGTCCTCCCCTCCGCTTTTTCTCACAAAAGCTCACGTACGCCTGCTCTGTGTATGGTGTTCCCAAGTGGTGATTAATGAGAGCTCTAGCTGGAGCTAAAAAGCTGCGATGAGTGTCTATATAATAACAAACATTAGTGCGGGCGAGGGAGGCAGAAGCATGCGTATCTCTTCCTCAGGCTGCCAACACAGCTACTATTTCATAGCAAATGATTTAAAACATGGAGTTCGTGGGCCTCATTTCAGCTGGAGTCCCCTCAAGGTCCCGTTAACTTCTGAGGTGCAGGAAAAAACACAGGAGAAGAGTCAGGCCCATGTTACATCAGTAGGAGAGGATCTGCATCTGTCCAGCTTGATAATCATGTTAACTGTGTGATATTAAAGGGATTTTCTTACTGTTCAAATGCCACCAAAGGAAAGCAGGAAAGGTTTCTGCCTCTGGTGGTAGCAGTGTAAGTGGGACATCCCTCTTTCCAGAAGATGCTGCATGGGGTGGTGTCCCAGGGGGGTAGGGAGGTCTCTGCTGCAGCAGGAGTTACCACAAAGACCTTCCTGCCACTCTCCCTTACTGATCTCATTCAGTCTGTCTGCTTGTATTTCAGGCAGAAACTGCTCAGGCCCTTTGATGATGTGCTTCAAGGAAAACCAGGCAGGGCGCAAACTGAACAAGTGACACTTAATCTCTACTTCTGCACTTTAACCAAGGAGCTTGACAATATAACGTGATTGGGTAATGATTCAGGGAGAACTATTGGAAGGGAAAAATACAAAGAAAGAAGGTAAAAGGGGAAAAAAAAAACAAACAACCAAAAGCAACTGTGGTCAAAACTAGGAAAATTTCAGGCTGTTGTGGGACAACTACAAGGGAACAGCTGAGTTTCTGTCTCATGAAGAAAAAATTCCCTTCAGTTGCCCTGATAATGACCTAAATTAAAAGTCATGAGGCTATTTCTGTATAAATGTTGTAAAATCTAACAGGACAAAATCCCACAAAAATCAGGACAAGATATTTTAGACTGCAGCTTGCGTTTAGAAAGTATTTTAGGTTTACACATTATATACCTTTGTAGCTGCCATCAGAACTAGGACCAGGCTGCAGTAAAGCAGTTCCAGTGTGTAGTACAAAGTGCCTAATAAATGTCCAGACCCTGCCCTGCCTGATGCCCGGTCCAACCTGTACACAAATGAAGACAGAATGGGGCTTAAAGTGCCGGCCGTTGTTCTGGATTGCCTTAATTTGACTACACTAGATCCTCTCACATCATTTCTAATCTTGTTTTCCTTTGTCTAAATTTGTCATATGCGTTATTGGCCTCTGTTATCTTTGCAGTTTGGTCTCTTTTAGCTAACCCTTAAGCCTCCTCGTTTTCTCCCCCCGACTTGTACTCACTGCTGACTTTGAAACACGGATTTGAGACAAATGAGGAGTGAGCAGAGATCAGAATCTATTGTGCTCATTAAAAAACTTTCTGGCTGCTTTGCTCTTCAAGTAAATAGTGTATAACAAGCAGTCTGCTAAAAGATGAAGATCTGGGAGAAGAGAAGACCTTGTGCTGTTGTGAGAACAGTCAGCGAGATGATGAGTCACTGCTTTAGCCTCATACCAAGGGACACGTAGCTTAGTCCATGTGTAACAAACGACATACGCATGTGGCTTTACCCAGGCTGATCCTCAGGATGCAGTAAGAGCCAAATTACATCTTTCTTGAGGAAGAGTGTGATGGGGTCACTGAACCTGGCCTTATTATCCCAGGTGCTATATCATTTATTCTCTCTCACAAATGTATCAGGATCCATTTTGATTGAATTTTGGTATTCTGCTCCTAGTAATCCCATTAGGAGATGACTGTAGAAGAAACCTTGCTGGATGTTTGGGGCTCAGACTGGGTGCTTCAGCTGTGGGGATCTGCGATGGCTGTAGGATTTCTCTGCTTTCTGCTCTTGAGCTACCTGAGAGTTGCTCTGCTCCTTAAAACCAGTCCCTTGCTGTGTCCTGCTCTTCAGCCTTCTAGCAGAGAGGTACTGAGGGAGGAGAAGCCAGAAAGAGAGAGAAATAGACTAAGCATTACCAGAAAAAAAAAAAAAATGCTGTAGCCTCTTTGAGGAAGACACAGCCTGGCTTGAGTTTGAAAAGAGGAGGAGAAAGGGAAATTTGGAAACATCAGGAAATACCCGGAGAACCATGCAGGATCTTTTTTATAAATACCACTTTCATTTTGTCAGCCATTAATGGCCCAAAGGTTTTGAGAACTGAGTCACCACCTCAATTAAAATGCTTTTTCCTATTATTTCATTGTGGAATTGTTTATCTGGTTCAGGAGCAAAATTTTTATCCAAGTTTGAAAAAGTATGGCCTTATACTGAGTGATTCACATGCCAAGAGCTACGCTGGACAAATATCAGAATGCTTTTCTCTAGATAGCATTTGACAGCTATTTAGTGCTTAATAACATATCTCACAACTTTTATATAGACACATCTCAATTTAAAACCTGAATCTGAAGGAAACATTCTCTTCTAGGCAGATACATTCAAAGCTGAACTTCAGCCCAGCTGGAACATTTAGTTTTTCCTTACTGAGTTATATGATCTTTTTAATGGAAATGTCATCTCCACCTTAATTATTGCAGTACAAGGAGAAGATGTTATAATATTCATGACAGCAAGTAAAAAATAACTAGATGTAATATATGGATACATCTATTTTCTAAGATTATTGATCTCTGTGGTAGAAGCTCTTGGCAACATCCAGTTCTGGAATTTTTAACTGTGAATTTCAAAGAAAAATAAACGGTGAAACAAAGCCTTATGTAAGTGTCCACTTTGGGAGAATTCAAGGTGATGCTATGTCTTAGTATTTCTCAGAATTGGGCATTAAAACTCTAGAATTCTTTTCCGTGTGGCTTGAACCCTGTTTTTATAAGTTCCTTCTTTTACTCCATTTTATCTCTGTTGAGAATAGAGATCTACTTTTACCCAGTTCAGATCCTACATTTTTTCTCTTTTTTGTTCATTATGCCGTGCTTCCCTTAAAGACAATGGCAGATGATTTTATTGAACATATCTCAAACTGAAATAGAATATGAACACTTATGGACTTTTCTTTATACTTATAGATTAAATATTTATTTTATAGTAATTCTGTATCCTTTGAACATTGTTGAATTTTTTCCTTATGTCTGACTTTTTTTTTTCCCAGCACTTCAAGACCAGTATTTCTAATGCTATCCTTTCTCTATCCAGATTTTAACATAGTAATTATACTTCCCCTCAGTCCTATATAGACAAGAGTACCAGTTTACTTAGTCCCTTCTCATGGAGCATTCTTTCCAAATTTCCATTTAGTATGATTTCAAAATAGTTTGTCTCTTACCTCCCGAAAAATCACCCAGAAGCAGCTAATAAAATTGCCCTTTAATGAACTTGCCCTGTGAAGTTGCTCTAGAATAAGCTTCATAGAAGTAGAAGGATTCAATTTTTATGAGTGTTTTGGGTTAAATTTATATTTAATTTGAGTATTTTAAATAAATCATTAAAGAGAAAATACTGTATGGAAAGGGAAGTGGAAGCTGCATAAAGGTTCTATACTAATAGAGTCATCCTACCACAGTAAAATAAAATCTGTTCCTACTTTTTTTTCTTTTTTTGCAGCTTTATTAATCAGTTATTTGAATAAGCTATATCAGGAGCAGCATATTGAATCTTTTATTAAAAGGTACCACAGAGAAGCATATTACATTAAATGACATGGAAGATTCTCACAGATAAACAAATATTAAAATCCAACAGAGATGAAATACTATTTTTCATATATGTATAGTCCATGCTTATTTATCTGCAGTATCCAGGCACTCTGACCAGGGTTCAATATTTAAGTTTTGACTGGACATGATCTATATGATTAGTTTCCAATTTACTCTTTCAGTTTTCCTAATTGGTAATTTTTCAGATTTTATCTGTTTCAGGAAGCAGCAATGCTTTCCACTGCAGAAAGCACAGCTCCTTAAGAGTGACTTTAAACTTATAAGCTATAGGCTGATTTCTAGAAGACTGTTTGGGAGTAGTCCATCAAGCCATCAGATTTCTCAGAGCACAGGTTTAAAACTGCCCACAGACACAGTCTAGTGACAAAGCTCATCAAACCTAGATAGTAGTTCATAGGTAGTTGAAACTCAGACATCAGCACTTATGACAAAAAGTTAGGAATGTCTTTTTTTTTTTTCCAGGTTTTTTTCGAACTGCTGTTCTCATGTGCATGACTTAAAATCTGACTTTACACAAGGAGACAAAAAAGTAAAATATCCTTCCTGTTATCCTGTTTTCTTTGTGCTTTTAACAACACTTCACCATGTGTTTGCACTGTGAGGGCATCTTGGGTCACCAATCTATCACCTAGTGTACTGAACAAAAAATGGAAAAAAATTAAACACTACCCCAGATTCAGCAGAGGTACAGCACAAAGTGCACCAGGTACATGATCTGGAAAGATAAAGCAGGCAACAGGAGAGATGGCAGAATTGAATAATGGTGAATAGTCAGTACCTTGTACTGTCTGCTGGTAATTTGATTTCCCTTCTTGTCTGTGCAGATCTTCCAGCATTTCTAAAGAATAAGAAAACAGGGTCACAAAAATCTGCAGTTGACTGCAGACTCTATTGAAGACCCCTTAAAGCCTAAAATACATACACAAACAGAGCATAGGTCAAATACATAAATATGAATGTAAAAGCGCCTGTATACCTTTACATATGATTCACAGAACATCCTATACCCCTGTGCCCAACATCTCTATACCAAAACTATTATTCCAGAAGGAGGAACACAACAGATAAAGAAAGTTTTCACGGAAATGTGTCAGTGGCCTCTGTCTCTGCAACCTCCATTTTATCACCCAATAGTCAATTAAACTCATACAACTAGTTCTGTGCTACCATGAACGTTTTTTGCATTTTACTGGTAAGTAGCATGTACACACACTCTTTTGGTTGTGCTTATATCCCCTGGACAAGAATATCAGACCTTCATGTTTCTGCTTGAAATGCTGACAAATCAAATTATTATGAACCACCCTCAGGAGTTTCATTCCCGAGATGACATTCAAGGATTGACTGTGGCACAAGGTGCTCAAATGGTTTTAAATCTCCAGCTCTCCCTCATTCTCACTTGAAATACAAATGGTCATCTGATCTTTAGTTTAGAGGTGATCAATAGGAATCAAGCAGAAGGGAGGAGGCCATGGCAAAATGGATGGATACTTCAAAAGAGGCAATGTCAATACGCTTATCATTTCCTCACACCACAAATAGACTAATCTTCCTCAGAGACATCAGAGTATTTCTCCATCATGAATGAGTGTCTCTTATAGTGGGGGTCTTCACCTTTTTGCTTGCCGGATAGGGTTTGCGGTGATGCTTCTTTAGCCTTTGGAAGTAAGGAGGCATGTACGTGCTTTGTAACACTCAGCATTTCCTGAAAATACTCAGACGAAGTTTCAGGCACTCTCACTGCAAATAGGAATCTCCAAATCTGTGGACAGTTTTGAAGAGTGTTGTATGGTTTGAGAAAACCCATAACAATCTATTGTCATTTAGACAATTATTCTATCACCTGATGATCCCTTCCCACCCGGAAAGGGGAATCGGGGAACACAAGGAAACACAAGGGTTGAAATATAAATAGATTTAATAGACTAAGATTAAATAATTAACAATAATACTAAAGAACCAGTATTAATCCCGATACTGATATAAAATACAGGAATTATACTCAGCCAATTCTCTCAGCAGGAAGCTGTGCACTCCCCGCAGGGACAGCAAATGGCGGACACTGCCAGCGCAATGGCTTCAGGAGGAAGGGAAGGCCTCAGGGTTCCTGCACCGGGGCAAGGAGTTCTCTGGATCCGCCACCAGCAAGGGAGAGAGAGCTACGCAGCAAACTTTTCTAATTTATATTGAATGTGACATTCATGGTATGAAATAATCCTGTTGGCCAGCCTGGGTCAAATGCCCAGGCCTTGTTCCTCCTTGTCTCTGCACCTGGAAAGACTCAAAAACACTAAGACTTTGAATCCCACAGAGCCTGGCTGGCTATAAAGTAAATATTTTTGCAACTTAAGACACTAGAGTCTTCTAGAAGTGCAATTTTCCCCAGCATTAGAATAAAAGTTAGTCCTGTGTCTCTCAATCCAGGACAAGTGTGGATTGCATAAAAACTACAGATGAACCAGTCTTCCTCTTTAGTTGTCAAACTGGCGTATTTCTTGGGCATAAAATTTCTTCTTTCATGTCTGGATATTTATTTCTAACCTGCAAGATCACTTTCCTACTGGAAAAGAAATTAATCTGTGAGAGCTATTAACATGAAACCTTTCTTCCACCTTCAGGAATGACTTTCATTGAGAATGAGGCATGTTTGCCGTACGTACTGGGGCAAGAAAGACTACCCTTCAGTGGTTTCCCCAGGCCAAAGTTATTTCTGCACTGAAGGCGTTAGCCAAAGCAGCTCACTTGTAAATCAAGATGTAAAAAAAAAAAAAAGTAGACCAGAATAGAAAATGTAGAGATTTTCCATCCCCAGGATGACAGATCCTCTTTTCTCATCTTCTGCTTGTCCAGGAAGAATATTTGTAAGGTACCTACTCTTGACAGTGATGTTTATTGACTATTCATTCCTGTTGCTGTGGGAGCAGACTACAGGTGCTCATAGTCTCCCAAATACTGCTGAAATACGCTTCTCTCTTCCACAGCCCGCAGAAATTCAGAGTTTAAATTCTGGCAGACAGAGATGAAATACATCTAAATAGGACCCAAATACTGACCTGATTATATCTACATATTAGTTATGGGTTTGCTTTCCTAGTACCACAGTGGTATAGGGATGAGAAGCCTTCCTTAAGTTATCTTGTGTTGGGATTTATTTAGACTAAATGTACCTGACTTTACTATCGTGTTTTTTCTTGGAGTTCAGACATGTACTGTCAACCATATATTCATGGGGATGAAAAGTATAGGACCCAGGAAAGTCAGAAGAATGACCTACAAAAGAAAGAGCCATATAGCCCCCCAAACCATGTCCTTAGTGCTAGTTTGATATAATACAATTGTTGGAACAATACAGGTGTTGGAGGGGGAAGAGGAAGAATGGTGTAAACATGGCTTCCAGTTCTACCCTGGCATGGTTATCTAGTGCTTTTTAATCATGCTGTGGAGATCCTACCATAACTGGCTGGGCAAATAGTGAAGTTCACAAAATTGCCAGTGTAAACATAGAATCTGTTTCTTCCTATCCTTGTAAGGGCTCACTCTTCTTGTGCTTCAATGACCTCCTCCTCCAGAAACATAACAATCTTCTCTTCCTTGCTCATCTCTTCTGTCTACTTCTTTTACCTTCTGCCAGTAAATTCTTCAAAGTGTTCAAATTACTCTCCCTCTTTTTATTCTCTTTGTGCAGAGAGAAAGTTTATCATTTATTTTTGTTATTTCTTCCTGAACCAAGGGATCTTTAGAAAAATACCCAATCCCTCCCCCTTGGAGGAGCGTCCGAGAGGGGCTGGGATGGACAGATGGTAACCCCCATCCACAGACCTGCATGGCTGGAGGTGGGGAGAGGTTTGGGGAGGGAAGGGGGAAAGCCGGGAATGGGGAAATAGGGGAAGAAAGGTGGTGTTTTATTTTGTCTCTCTGTTGAGTCTGTTTTGCCTGTGACTGTAATGGGTGAGTGACCTCTTTGTCTATATCTTGAACCATGAGCTTTCTCATCCTATTTTCTCCCCCTTGTCCTGACAAGGAAGGGTAATGAAGAAGCCCTTAACCCTTGGCCAAGGTTATCTACCACAGGATCAGGCCTGGTGAGGGGAAATCAGGTCAGACTGGGATGGCTGGAAGGGACCATGGGGCACAGCCTGACAACCTCAGGCTGGACTGAAATGGGGCCTCTGCACCCATGGGCAGGGACATGAGAGGCACTGGATGAGGCAGGTCAGGGCCAGCACGTCCTGTGAGTGCCCTCAGAGCCAGGACACACATCTTCCAATTTAGTTACATTTGGAAGGAACCCAGCTCATGCCCTCTGAGACCTCTGCACAGTGCAAAGCAAAGGGTACTAAGTGGAAAGAATGAGGAGGTTTGTTTTAAAAGCATGCTCCGGATGTAAACATGCTAATGCTCGCACTCCAAGCTGTTTGGATATGACTTCATCCATCCATCCATCCATCCATCCGTGGACACAGCATCTCCCAGCTGGTCTGTGCAGTTTCCCACTGGCTCTTTAGTCAAGGCTATGTCTATTGAGCATCATCATACTTCAGAATTGTTCAAAGACATTTAAAACACTGAGCATGTTCCCTTAATCTTACTTTCCATGGCAAAAGTGCAACAACATATTTCTTCAAAATAAACACAGCAAGCCAACAACAATAAAATCATCAAATATCAGAATTAGATGTGACAAAACTCGTGAACAAGACTAAAAAAAATACAACAAACCAAAATATTCTTCCAAACACCACACTTAGAGGAAGGATAAGCAAATAAAGAGCATATGAAAGATATTATGTATGTTTCTTAGTGCACTTCTGGGAGACACTCCTGCAATGGGGGGAATGGTCTGGATGCTGTGGCTAACACACCTGCTCTCAGCAGAGGAAAAGTGAGATGATAATAACCCCTACCGCTGTATAGTCAAGGGACGTGAGCTGACAAACAGGAGTATGATTCATGATCCCTGTGTTAGGGGGGGATGACAAATGATTGATAATGTATTTCCACATTGCTTCTGACAGGTGGCTCGTGGAAGGAGAGATCAATCCCAGTTGTGAAATGTGGAAAGATCTCAGCACAAGGTAAGAAGGCAACAGCTTACACGTGAATTATACTCTACTGTGCTTGAGATCTTCTAAGCAGAATTTGTGCTTCCCTTTGGGGCATTTTATACAGTAAACGCTCTATTTTCCAAGGCATTCAACATCCTCTACTTTTCCCTGATGTTCCTGTGTGTTCAGGGTATTGAATATCATACCAGAATGGACCTTCAGTAGGCCATACATTTTTTAGCAGGCATTTTCAATAATTCACAGGATCAGGCCCAAAATATGCACAATATTAGATGAGAATTTTTCCAGTCTCTTTACCATGCAATTTCAAATGCAAAGAGCCTCTGGTTTCCATGTAGTAGCAGTGTTTCCATCTCCCAGCCATATAAAATGCCTGGCTAATTGGACTGGTAGAGGAGAGGGGGGATTTTTTTTTGTGTGTTTGATAAATTAATCAGTGTGCAGCGCTGTACATTTCCCACTAAAAATCCTTAATTAGACTTAAAATGCCAAAGAATGGGGTTCTTTATTTTTAGCCAGGAGTTTAGTTTTTAATTGAAGGGATGACTTTTGATCCTCCATTAGCGAGGGGAGAAGAAAGCCTTTCAGAGGGAAGCGGTCCCCCCAGCTGTTGCTTAGCGGCCGAGAGGCTCAGCGCTGCACTTCCACGAATCCCGGGAGCCTATTGATACTTAGCATAAACACACTAAAAGGATCAAATTGACACTGGCACAAACCAGAGTCCAAGAAATCACAAAAGCTTTTAATCCAAGCCTCCGTGTAAAAGGATAGCTCCTAATTAGCAGTGTAGTAGACTAATCATCAATGTTTAGCTTATAAAGATGAAGCTATCAATAAGTAAAGCGGAATCTGAAATGTTGGTAGAGGACAGGCATAAGCTGGAAGATAATTTAGTCGTTCACTGTCCATTTCTTACTTGCTCAGTTTTTCAGTATTTCCAGAGCTTTCGTAACCAATGAAGACAGCAAAATGTCTGAAGCTTCATTGGTTACAGATTTCACAGACCAGAAAAAAGGCAACCAGGGCAACAACCAGGGCAAACGAGGATATCCTGTAAGAATTCTCTATAGATCTTTACTCCTGCCTTGTACTTCTCAGATGGAGCTATCACTTAGCTGGACCCTTAGGCGATGTTATAGGGCAGCTGCAAGTCAAGGTGAAATGCCACTTAAATTCTTTCATTAACCCTCCCGGGCCTGTCATTAAATATGGCAGGCTTAGCATTTTTCACTTCAGATGAAAAAGCACAGCTAATCCCAGGAGGCAGATTTTTTTTCGATGCCTAAATTGATGAACAAGACAAGGTCAGCAATTTTCGGTTTATTGACAGAACTCTATTTACTTTTAGAAGTATTGAAATGGTATTTCGGATGCCCTGGAGCAGAACTGTGACCAAAACGAAAAGGGAGAGGTTTATGAGAACCATTGCCATTATGCTGCCTGAAGTATTGTGAGTGGCTTTTGTTTAACTTGCTAAAGCAGAAGGAGATATTTTGTGATTAGAAAATATTTTCATAAGAAAAGAACTTTAATAAATGGGACAGCACAGGATAGATGGAGACAAACACAGAGAAGCAGAACAACAGAGAAAGAGCAGAAACTGCAGCCAACCACCCATCTAGAGTTAAATATAGGTTTTGATGCAGAAAAATGTGTGTGGGCTTTCTGCTTTGTTTGAGGCTTGTTTGTTTGCTTAGGCATGATCATCACTAACAAGCTGACTAACTGATCTAGATTTCAGTGAGAGAAACAGAGGTGACCATTTGAAATCTGTCCGTCATTGTGGCAGTTCACTAATGACAGTTACTGAAAGCCACAGCTGAGCTCCACTTCTGTTTATAAAGATAAATCACCTCAGCTTATTCATAGTGAATAATAATAATAACAATAACTAACCCTATATTGCTGTGGGAGCCAGGACACAGTTTGTAAGAACTGGATTCTCTCCTTTAATCATTACAGGGTTTGCCCTGAACGGCTCTGCCTTCAGACCGAAAAACAGGTGGTTGTATTTTTTAAAAAACAAGTGCAGATTATCTAAAAGTAGGCCAAAAACGAGATTAAGAGAAGGCAGGAAATGTTGCTAATAAAGACTAGCAAGTCTAATTAAAATCTGGAGCCTACTGAATTTATTTCAACCCACTAAATCAGCAGCAGACAGCTCTGACCTGAGCAGGGGACTTGCAGCCATACAGCTGTGACTGCATCTCTGCCACTTATGCTTCACAGTAAACTGACACTGAACTTTTGTTAAAACTGAAAAAAACCCCTGTTACCTGCCTTGATTTTACTGCAAGTGAACTAATTTCTGCTAGCTAATATAAGTGAGGATGACAGCTTTGTCCCCGGGGAAGATGGAGTTTAAGGACACACATTCTTCATACAAAGTATATTGTTTGTTTTGGGGAAAGGTGAGCTGGGATCCTACAGTGTGACTAAGCTGACTCTCTTGGGGGAGGTTTTATTTTTAGTGGGGGTTGTCCCTGCAGGCACCCCACCTTTCCTAACTGAAATAATCTGAAGTGTATTTATGGGAAGTGCCAGTTAGCAACTAATCTCAGAGAGATTTCTGAGTAGGAAAACATTACTTTTGTCTTGGAAGACCAAGGAATGGTACAAACTGGGTGATCTTTCCAAGTAAAATTCTCTTAGTTCATCAAGATTAGCTTTGTGTTTTTTAAAAAGTGGTCAAGTAAGGGATCGGTACCTTGTTTGTGTGCTGTGAACAGAGTAGCTGGGATTTTGTTGATGATCCAAGGGTTTTCTAACAAGACCTTTCTTTATGTCAATGATTCTTGTCAATCTTAACTAAATTCTCATTCCACTCACCCTAGAGTACAGCTGTGGGCTTTGCAAGTCCATGTTTTTTTCATGATATCTTTCACACATGTATTTACCAGCCTGCTCTCATCTGGCTGTAAATTTAACTTGGCACTGCAACTGTTAGCCACCAAGTGATGTTCTATAGACATCAGAAAACATGGCCAGCATCCTCTCTCCCTAACGTGCCAACCTACATTCCCCATTCTCACCAGCAGTCCCCTGGGTAGGGAATGTAGGAGGTCACAACAGCAGAACCTTTAGGCACAACTTCTATGCAGAGGGACAGCAGGTGAAAGACACGGTATTCCTCAGATGCATTGACATCTTCAAACCATCAGCACCAAATCAGCCACAAACCCTCATCTCCCCCCTGCACACAGTCACTAACACCCTCACCCCAACTTCCAGATGTCTTGCCCACCTCACCTCTTCAGGCACGTTGGTGTGGCTCCATGCTGTTCTATGCAAATGTTGGTTCTATGCGAATTGCTTATGGTATGCAAATCAATGCATTAAGTAACTAGCATAAAATGACACATACGGAGATGTGCATAACTTGGCAGCTATAAATCTGGAATCGTTCCACTGACGTCAATGGTTTCACTTCAGATAGGCTCCAGTACGTGGAAGGTGTTGAAATCTGGCCCTGTGATATTTTCAGTCAGCTTCTAAACACAAACTCAGGATGAATGATTAAAAAGGTGTAATTATTATTAATGCCTTATGGTTGTTGTTATTTCTTTAAGTCTGTACAACTTAACATAAATCCAAAGGTGGATGGTAGAACATACTTAATTTCAACTAAGCTGACACTGGTCGTAAACAGAGAACTTGTGGTTTGTCGGATCTCCAGGCAGTATGGACCCGATCCACTTTGGCCCTAATCACATAATAGTTTCTCGTGTAAAATAGCCAGGCCAAATAATGCAGGATTTACGCCAAAAAGTCTTCAGAGGCAGATGCGCACCCTAAAGTATTTCAAATCAATTTAGAATGGGGAATGAGCGTAGATCAGTTCAGTGGTACACGCCATGTATTTTTGATCTGGGACTGGGTGTCTAGAAGAGCATGTACCGTCTTGTGTAACCACCCCCTGACAAGGATCTGCTGTTGTTGTGTGCAGGGGAAGCAGAACGTGGTAAAGGTTAATGCTGCACATGGCAGAATCACAACACCGAGCCGGGGCCTGACTGCTTCAGCTGCTGCACACTCATTTACACATTTGCAAATGTCGTTTTCACATGGCAGAATTTCCACCCACTTTTTTGCCTGAATGTAAATGACTTCAGGAGACGCCAGGCATTAAGTGTTCTTACAACTGCCCCCAGCATCCCACCGCTCAAAAAAAAAGAAGCTTCAAAATACTCCTAGAAAACAGTGTAAGACTTTAAAAATATATATCCATTTGTGTTTCTGAACCTTCTTGGTCAGTAGTGGGGCCAGGCTGAGATTTAGCAGGATACTGAACTACAAGACATGCCAGTCGATGACAAGGAGATTCAGCAAAGCCTGATAATGAGAGAGTGTGGAAGAGTCAGGCTCTGCTCCTGCTGTCTATTTGATCTGTTCAACTCACCTTAAATTCTGTTGCATTTTGCATGAGTAAAAAGCTACAGGAGGTTTCTACGGTATGAAGAAGCTTCCAGATTTTTCATTAGTTAACTGAACTAGCATCAGAGATTTTGTATACAAACATAGAAGCAATCTAAGCTGTGGAAATGTCTGCATGTATTTGTATATAAAATTTAATATTTATCAGGTGTTTATAACATTTTAATCAGTATTTCCTTTGTGGGTGGTTGGGTTTTTTTGTGTTGAGTTTGGGGGTTTTTTATTGACATCATAATCATGATAACTTTACATTTGTGTTGCTATAACTAACTTCTACTTCAACTGACAAGATTAGACCCTCTTATTATAGCTATCACTTTAGGAATGTTTTTGAATTTGTTTAGGTGTTTTTTTTCCAATCATAACAGTCTCCCTGCAGACCTGAACTGACATCAATTTACCACTGTCTTGACATCTTAAAGTTGTTTCTTATAAAATTTGCATTGGTGTCATTTTGTTTCAAGCTGATATTGTGACAATGTCTCCCTGGATTTATACTGACAATTTATTTTCATTTTGACATAATGTCATCTCTATAGCCCTTCACTAGCATCTACCATAAGTCTGTGGAATTAAATGAAAAGTGGTTTCATTCTGGAAACTGCAGTAACTAACTGAGCTTTCTCAGTAGCTTCTTTTCTGACTTCAATATCTAGATATTGATTGCACTTAATATTTTTATAGAAATGTCAAAAGTTCCTGCCCAGTCCTTTAGGCAGCTCTTCCATATGTATCATATTAGAAAATTAAACAAACGCTTCCCTTGAAAATAAATAATTGCCAATAAGAAAGGGATGGATGCATGTTTATAACAGCAGCATCAAAAACCAACAAGGCAGTATTGGTGACATCACCTTGAACTGCTGGGAGCTGCTGATGCTCTTTCACTGAAGCAGTAGGGATGTCTTTTGGGGACTGAACATTCAGGCTGTTTCCAGGCATTTCCCTGGCAAACACAAAGCCCTCAATATCTGTATATTTTATATGCTCTTGCTGCTTTATTTCAATACCAAAAATGACAATAGGCAAGCTCTGGTGGGAGCCAGGGTGAGGGGAGATTTCAGGAAAATTCTTGTGTGGCAGCTATATCTTTAAACCCAGTTTATTTTTTCAGCTTTTTCATTTTTACGTTCAAAGAGAGGAGTAGGACAGCGCGCAGTATCACAAATGCCTTGTGGGTCTTCTTGAAACAGAGTCATGGTGTGGTATAGCTAGAATCCCCAAGGGCACATTTGCAAATTATAAAACAAATTCCTGTCTGGGGTTATTGAATATTCCTAGGATTATCCATGATCCTGACAGAGTGGCTTGTGTATGTGATTTTGCAAAAGCTATTGTTCATCAGAATACAAGCATGGCTTAATGAGGTATTTGCAGCAGTAACATCATTTATATGTTCTGGTATAAACGGTTCAGTTCCTATACAACTTTGTATCTGGTAAATCACAGCACAAGTACAGAGGAAAGGACCCCTCAACAGCAAAATTTTTTAATTTTTAATTAATTGGCCCATCAATACTAACTAATGGTGATGGTGACTTGCTTTCACTGACTTGTCTTGTCAACAGTGTCTAGGCAGAACCTACCTCTCATGGTTTAACCCAAATTAAGAACTCAGAATTGAAACTTCCATGCTTGTGGGAGGTTCTTTACTCTGCCCTACTTACACAACAGAGTGCAATTTGATTGCCTAAACAGGGTAGTCAAACGTCACTTGAAAAGGCTTCCAGCTTGTGTTCCAAAAGCACCCAGGTCTCCCAGAGGTCCTGTTTCAGACCTGTCAGTCTCATGTAGACGTTTGGATACTGCAGCAGCAGATCTCTGTCCTCAGGCAATGAGATCAAGCCCAAAGCGTGACAAGATAATGACAAGAGACATTTTAACAACTGCACAAGTAAAGAGAGATCTGGGAAGATGGTGCGTGAAGCTGGTGAGAAAATTTTATCTTACAACTCTTCAAAACAAAAATGATTAATATAAGTTTAACTGACACTTTGAAATTTAGATTGGAATTAGTTTTGAACTTGTTCTCCAAAATTCACAGGGAAACCTGAAACTACATAGGCAGAAACTGAACACAAAAGTTGCACAAAATATTAGATATCTGTATGAGCATTCTCAATTCTTACAGATGATTTAGATAAGGAAAAAACAGTATATAAACCAATCAGTACAGTTTCATGTAAATCATTAACTGTTTATCGTGTATTCTTTTTACTCCCTTCCAATATTGAAATACGCTGTTGTTGTTGTTAGAATTAACTCAGTATATTTTTGTTATCTGTATAAACACTCAGTCTGTGTTTGACTTCAGCAGAGTTTCATAGTCTAATTAAATTTTGTCTCTCAGATTGGAATGTCTCTGTCAGTAATTCTTATCTAAAAGAGAAACACTAGCACTGGAAATAGCGCTCTCTGTTGCAGGCACGGCAATGAGCACTCGTATTAACCTTGCATTTTAACTCTTCCAAGCACTTCTTTTGTGATCTTGAAGTTGGACTTCCTGAGTAGACATTTTGAAACTAACTTCTCATTTTTGGTGCTTATCATAGCAATCCTGTTTTTCACATATGTGAATGACCCATCAGTGGTGTTAGCTCCAAACGCAGTCTGGGGACTTCAACATATTGCAGAGGGTGTCCAAAAATGTATGAAAAATTTTGAAAGTGTGGCTTTACTCAGCTGATACTGAGCTTTCTCTCTGTGGCCCATGGGTATAAATGTTCATAAAGTGTAAAGGATACTTTGCAATAGTCTGCATCTTGCTCTGATCTGTATCTGGCAACAGAAATGCTAAGGAATTTCTGCTGCAGGGATGACAGAGATTGGATATGATCTCAAAAAGTGTGAGTTGCCCAGAAACTTCGTTGTTCGGAGCACTGATCAATAATCACAGCCATCCTCACCCTACCAGTGCCAGGGCAGCTCTGTGGACTCAGAAGTGGTTAATGTGGGACCACAAGATGTTAATACCCCCAGTTCTGGGTTTCAAACCTGTGTAGCTAGATACAGGTGAGGGCTGGTCTTCTTATACTTCCCACAGAGGTTTTTCTAGGGTGGGGGCTTATTGTCCTCAAAACATACAGCTGTAGAGATTGCAGTTAGCTATTAATTAACTGCTCTAAATCTCGAGTCTCTCTTGCTGGAAGAAAAGAACTGACAGGAAGGGTTTGTGTATCCTCTCTGTAGAGGATACGGCCCCTTTATGGAAATTTTGTGCTGTCCTATGAAGTGAGACGCTTAGAGTTTATGCTGATCCCCATGTTTGGACAAGTTTGACTACAGATTTCTGCTTCACTAGGCATGAAGGATCAGTCAGCTATTAAACCAAGGGCTGTAATACCACTAGCTGTGGAGAGCTGCTTGATGACAGTGTTTTATAAAGCTTGGATAAGTACTGAGATGTTGCTATTCTTTCCAGCATGAAGAATCCAGACCTATACAAATTCAAGCATGTGTATGTACATTGTACTTCTGATGGTCACATGATAAAAGGAGCTGTAAAAGAAAATGAGATAAGGTGAGTTTGTTTGGATGTGCTGACAGCTCCGTGAAGGATATATTGAAATCTTGCATTTGAATTTCAATATGCAGTGGTAACAAAGGAAAGTGCATGAGGACTCTATGAAGATCTAATGTCTATTGACTACTATTTAGAAGTCAACCACAGGTTTCAACCTTTGTTTATTACATTTTTTTAATGTGCATTCAGTCTTTGCAGCATAGTCCTTTCAATGGCGACTGAGTACAATCAGCGCCTATTTCTCAAGGATTTGCATATTATGGTCTAGAAGTTTTAACTTTGTGAAATCCCTTTTCAAAATGTGAACAAACATTCCAGATGATGTGCAGGAAGAAGGGGAGTGTGATACAATTGCACCTAATATCACTTCAGCTTCTCCCTGTCCCACTACGTAAAAAAATCTGCTTCAGTTAAGCGTTAAGAAAATAAAATTGTCTTGGACAAGAAGAATAAAATCAACAGTAATTAATTGCTTCAATATTTCGCACAGTCATTCCCCCTCCATAGGAAATTAATTTCCATTCATACTACAGACAAGATACAGGAGATGGAAGGGGAGAAAATTAATTTGGCTGATGTCATTCTGTAGTTTAATCCTGGCATTAATATCCTTTGTATAGTGACTGGGAATGATATCTGGGTTCAAAAGTAATTCTGTGAAATTTGAGCTTTTACAGAATTGATACTGTTCTGGGAATGGAGATGTTGCAATCTTCCTACCATTTGCGGTAGCCAGTAAAAGTGAAGAATCAAATGAGCGCTAAAATTCCTGTCCCTCTCTTTGAAATACACAGCTGTCATCATCTCCCACTCCTGTTTTGTAATGATCAGATAGACTTGCCAAGTTAGTCACGTCTATGATTGTCTGTGTTTTGATGAACCTGTTCAAGCAGTTGCTCTCTCTTTGTTCTACCACAGAGTGAAACTTTTCTTTAGGCAAAGCTACAATACATTAGGTTGCTTGAGAACATCAAACAGGACAAATTAAATAAAAAGGTGCTTTATCTCCATAATTAGAATACCTATTATTAAGAATATTAAAAATCCAAAGACTTGCCTTTCAAATATAAAGCATAGAACCACAGTCAGAAAAAGTAAAGTGTCAGCAGTCACAAATTTAAGTATTTCAAAGCAATTCAGCTTTTGTTTTAAACTAGACTAGTTTCCCCAAACCCTGATATTTTAAAATTTCTTTCCAGGTCTGATGGCCTGCAAAGGAGAGTGGGACTGGGGGGACTGCCCTTAAAAAAAAAAAAAAAAAAGAAAAAAAAGAAAAGTTGCAATATGCCTGAAGGCAAAGAAGTAACCGGCTGTTCCTTTGTGCAGAACTTGAACTAGGTCCTACATTAGATAAAATTCTGGCCAGAGGGTTAGGGATAAATTTGTCTTACCATGTATAGAGCTGTCAGGTCTCCTGCCTTCAGACCAAGACTCACAATTAAATCCCATCTAGGGGGATTTAGACAGGGGAAAAGTTTCTGTATACACAGTGACACAGACAATCTGAAGTCTTCTTCCACTTGGAGAAAGAACCAGGAAAGAGATGGCTTTGGGTTCCTATTTGCATCCTACCCTAAAGAAGCTTCCTCAGGAAGTACATTCTCCTGCTGCTGAGTAGCACCTTGACACAGCTGGTGTGGTGCACCTGGAGCATGCTTCTTGCCTGGTTAACCATCACTGGGGTTTGCACACCAAGGCTGAAAGAAATCGTCTGCAGACACACCATGCTGGGGGAGCTCAACTCCCAGAGGAGGAACGTGGCTCCAGTTTTAGAATGGTAGGAATTTGTCTACAAATTTTAAATGTCCCACCACTCTGATTGCCACAAATTTCATACAGTGAATTTAAAGCAAACTGATTCAGCTTCCTTTTCCTGAATGTGGAGAGAGCCTAAACTCCTACCTGAGCTTGATTTCAATTCCATGTATTAAAAATGCCAGTGTTTGGAGGATAAATCTAAAGGGACTTCACTTGCATTTGCTGGAGAGGTTGGTATGTCTCAATCTGACATTCTGATTTAAAAAAATCATCTTTAGAGTCAGTGTGTCTATTCCTGTTTTCATTTTACGGAACATTATGAGGAATACTTGTTTAGTGAAAAGCATTCTCATTTGCATTATTGTATGTTGTTTGACCTTCCTCAAGAGCGCTGGGACACCTCCAAGCACACCACTCAGCTTTCAACACTGGCACTTCTGAGCCCATTCTTACACCCTGGTAAGATGATTAATGTACCTTGGAAAATCACCTAATGGTTTGATACGCTTTCTATGTGGCCTCTTCTAGGAGAAAAACAGGATAATGTGAGATGTAATTTATGGGTATGAGGTGGGGGAGCAGAGACAGAGAAGCTCATTCAGAAGTATTGACAGGATATCTGTAGTGCTTGAGAACCACAAAGCAGAATTTAAAAGCATTTGTGAGATAGAGTGATATTGGAAGAGATCCCAAATACATGGAGACACCTGGCTGATAAGGATGTTCCCTCTTTAGAGACTGGTGGAAGGAACATGAAGAGATTTATCTAGTCAAAATATTGACCTGAAACCTTGCCTTTTGTTAGAAGATGTGAAGTACTTGATATATATGACACCAAAATGTCCTAAATTGAGTTTGTTGGTTCTTCACAATTCTATCCTTTCTTGTCAGGCTAAAGATCTTACTTTCCCTGCAGAGCTCAGAAAGGCTGATAGTTCTCATAGAAACATAATGTCACAAAGGGGGGAAAAAAGGGAAAAAGAACACAATCTTCTTTTTCAATCGGTATATGCATGTCTGCCAAGCTTTTTGCCTCTCTTGGTTGCTGAGCACCTCCTGAGACCTTGCATTAAATATTTCGGAGCAAGGAAGCCACCGAGAAAGAACTGATATACCACAAAGTTTGGAGCTGTCATTCCTCCTTTTTGGATACTGGACTTCATTTGTAGTAGAAGGAGGAAAAGTTTTTAATTGGCCCAAACCCTGATTAACAGTGTGAGAGGATGGCTAGAAATCTGTTAATACAGTATGAGAGTGTTTATTTTCATTTCATTTTTATGCTGAGGTTCACGATCTCAATAGCATTCTTTATTGACATTTTTGAATTTTGGTGTCTCTAATTCTTTAAGTTTATAATGGTAACATTAAAACAACTGTTCAAAGTAATGCCATATTTCTGTGATTCATTTTTTAATATCAGGACATGACAGATACTGCTTATCCGCACACTCTGCATGCCCTTGATGTAACTTCAAAGTGCATCTTAAGTGCCACAGTACAGTATAAAATACTCCAACAAGCAATTTCAATCTCAAATCTCTCATGTGCTCAAAAAATTCCCCACTCTTGTCATTACAATTCCTGTCCCCATTTGCAAAAGCCTAAGAGACAAATGAACTTTTGCTAAGTGCCCTAAATCATCACTTTTTTGCCTGCAGGTGTTAATGATGGGTCATATTCTTTTCACACATGGAGTAGAGCATTATTTCTGGAATTCTTCTATTGATTTCAGCACTGGCAATATACAATGATTGTCACTGAAAATTTGTCACTAATCATAGAATTTACAACTCTCTCTCCATTGTTCCAAAAATAATATCTTGCAGTAGTGCTCATACCACTGTCAGTTTATCAAAGAACGACTTCCAATTGAAAAGCCACGAGATGTTATTAGCCTATATTGTACACAAAAGTTAAAAGTAATATGTCATCTGGAAGGCAGAATACATTAAATTCCAACAGTGTCGTCAAGAAGGGGTATGAAAATCCCCCAAACAAAATAGTGCAGTCAACGGGCTTATTCAGCCGATCTCTGAGTATCATCAGTGTCTTTTATTATTGCCATTATTATTATAGCACATTGGGTATTTTTTCTTCCATTTGACAAAAAAAATGTAATAATGAGTTTCTTTTTATTGGCTTGAGACTATCTAGGGGTGACACAGAGGATTTTTTATAATGAAAAACTACTAAGAGGCGCAGCCACTTTTGGCAAGTTTAAATTATGAAAGCAATTCTACCAAGCAAAATTCATGAGTCACAAACATGCTGCTACTGCAAAAAAAAAAAAAAAAAAACCCAAAAAAAAAA
>NW_015094509.1:24605392-24646141 GCF_001431845.1 Calidris pugnax | reverse complement strand
AAAAAAAAAAAAAAAAAAAATCCAGACAAAAAAGAAAAAAGTCAGACAAAACACAGCCTCCCTTTCCCTTATATGTAACATTCATATTGGTACAGATTGAGGGATTCAACTGGTTATTGCAGCCAGACCATTTATTCAACCGCGGGACTGGATGAGTTAACTGCTTCTCTGCCACTGCTCGCACATAGCCTGGAACTGAGGTTGCCCCCCGAGATGTTTTGGAAAGGGAAAGGGAACATCACTTTCCTCTGGCCCTAACTGAAACTACTGTATCCTTGTATCCTTTGCGGGGAGGGAGGAGGTAAGCTAAGGAGAAAACAGGTTTTGTTTTTCAAGTAGATTCTGATACCAAATTGGTCCAGAAATCACAAAAGTATTAAAAAGACAAAGCTCTGACCTCTGTTACATGTCCCAGTGTTTTTATGGTGGGACTTACAGAATTTTAGGCATTTTAGCAGGTTTCCTTCACCACAGCAAGTCAGTCTATGTGTACAAAACATTAATTTCTGTCAATGGATACCTCTAGCAGTGCAAGGAGTCAGCCAGTGAGAGTGGGTGAGAGATTTGCACTGTGCAATAGAAATGGAGATTTTTGTATTGCATCTGACTTTCACATGTTCTGCAGAATGTGTTCAAATTGACCCCTTTTTTTCTGCTTCTCTCTGGCCAACCGGGTCACAATTCCACATAATCAGTGTTCTGGGTTTCCCAGTTACAACAGCAGATCTCTGGGCCCCACCAGCTTAAAACAAAAAAAGACAGGAAACACTAGCTTTTTTTTTTTTTTCTGAGGGTTTTTTTCTTGTATGAAGTTAGAGAAAACCACAGACAGCTATCTGCTACTTCACAATATGGAAATATGCAGTGTTATATTGAACAAAACTGAAAGAAATTACTCATCAAGAAATTCCTCAGCAAGCATGTAATTAGAAATGGATTCCAAATCAAAATGCAGCCAGAAACTGCAGAAATCCACACCTAGAAGTAAACAGCTTACAACTGCTTTAGGATAAATATTCTGCTATGCTACAGGAATTTTAAAAAATGAGAAATACATTTCACAGTACCTGTGGTTACACAGACAGTAGCTAAGCTGATCCTAAGACATTCAAAGAATCTGTTTAAAGGTACACGTTTGAAAGAAGAAGAATTCATCTCTGCTGATATCAGTCTGTGAAGCACCGACCTCTGTTTTCATCACAAGCCTTTCTGGCAGGCAAAGGAGAGTCAAAAGAAAGTCTTGCTGTGAGATCTACCAAATTCACCATGACCTTAATTCATTCTGTCTAATGTTGGGACTTTAACTGCAGTGCCTTTACCAGGAGTGCCTGTACCTCTGCACTCCCTAGAAGATCTACGGAAAGTCACAGACTCAGGCCAGGCATCTGACAAAACTCTTCTCTTCCCAAAACACAAAAGATGTCTCTATTTGACTATGAAACCACATGCATATAAAGAAGTTCCAAAATTTGTTCAAACCAGGACAAAGGCTCTAACCAGGTGACTGTGGTTTACTTCTGGGTAGGGGTAAGGTTTTGTTTTCATTTAACATGCGCAGTAGGATTTGCTTTCGATATATCCTCTCACCATATTTTTCTTCCCTGATCATGGTGTTCATGAAGAAGACATGGATAGACTCTGATGGCTGCAAAGAAAGGCTTTTTCTGCAACTAAATCTTTTAAGTCTGTAATGAACCTAAACTACATCTTCATCTTATTGAATTGAGCACTGAGGAAGGATCCTGCTCTGCTGAATAGATCGCACACATCTGCAAAGGCTTTTCAGACAGTCTGAAACCATCTATCACTGTCTCTTTAAGCTCCATCCACTGATTTACTGAGAAGCTCTTGGCATCTTACGAAGTTCTCCGTCTCAAATTTGTGAGTCTCACCTATCTCCTTCCTGATTTGTGCAAGAAAATCATGAGCAACTAATGTCACTCCAAACCCATGCCTCAGCCAGAGGGATATAATTTCCCATCTTCCATCAAACATATTACAATCCACTGAACACTGAAGAAACTTATCCTGGATTTATTGAATGTAGGTGAAAATAGTACAGTGTCAAATCTGCTACTTGTGAGAATACCCATGTGGAACTCACAGAAAGGCCAACTTCATCCCTTTCTAATCAGTAAAAGTGGAAGTAGAGACACAGGCACAGCTTTGTCTGGGTGCAGGCAAGGGCATGGAATTGCATAAAACCGTGTTAATGATACTGGTTAATGAAATTCTTCTGTCAACAGACAAAAGACTTTATTAGAGGCCTCCCAAATCCTTTTGCAACACCTGCTATTGTCAAGCATAAAGTGCTGCTCTTCACCTGAGAAGTGTAGTCAGGATCCAGAATAACGTGTGAAAATGGATTGACATCTTCCCACTAAGTTCAGACAGAAACTGCATTTCCATGTCTGTGCTGCTCCCCTGCAGCATGTCACTAACATTCATTCTTACCTTAGCTCTAGTCAGCATCCAGGTGAAATGGACAAGTAGCAATGACTCTAGACTCCAAAATATGGAAATGACAAACTGTTCTCATTGCTGACTCCATATGACATTGCCACCATTAACAAAACGGTCCACTGTGGTTTATTCCATCAGTATATTTTGCATGATGGACATTTGTGATGTGCATCTTCTTTCTTTCCTTTCTCAGGAAGAAAAGGGACTAGTGAAGGGCTTTCATTTAGGTTTTCTAGTTTTCTTGCACTAGCTTGATGTCAGATATACCAGGGCATATTGAATACTTTCACAGCTGGAAAAGAAGGGTTATGAGACCTGGGATGGGATCAGTCAGGATTAGATTAGATGACCCATTCAACCGTGTTCCAAGCAGCTGAACTCAAAGCAAATGTCATTAGGGTTTGAAGTGCACCAGCAGCGATGGGTCAGTAGAGTGCCCTGGAGACACTGATTCCTGCCCCCTCATCTTGACTGGGATCTTTCTGGGACTGTTCCTATAGGTATATAGATTGCATTTTGACTGGCTCTTGTGGAGATTGTAACAATGTGGGAGCCTTTTATCTCTTACTTACCTCTTATCTCTTACCTCTCTTTTCAGGACTTTCATGTTCCGCCACAGTGACAATAAACCACCAAGAGAACAAAGCAGGAGCTAGGCTTTTTTTCACTTCGCTCCTTTGAAAATCTTAGCTTGAATTCTACTTTTGTTATTTCTGTGGTGCATATTTTTTCATTGTGGGTACATTGCTGCCATTTTTCTTCTCACCTGAAAGGGGTGTCTCTCTAGGATCATTTATCCTACAGGCAACTGTCTTGTTGGGAGCACAAATCCTGCTAGAATCTCTCAACAGTTAAACAAAAGCCTTTGTGATTTCACATTTGCATTTTTTGCTGCTTTTAGATACAGCAGTTTTTCCTCTCCATCCGTCTCCCCCTCCTTTTTCATGGAGCCCTAACACCCACCTGCATGTACACACAAGGTATTAACACGAGCCTGAAGTTACCTAACTCACAGGGGCTATTTTTAATAGGTTACTCCAGCCCTAACAGAGTTTTCCCAGGTTTGCCATGGAATCTCCATTATTAAGCAGACGATACATCCAGAAGCACATTAGACATAATTTTTTAAGAATTAGCTTGAGAACGAAATGAAATGTTAGAGGGGCTGACACCCATGAAATGCCTACCAGGTATGTTGAGGAGCTGGGGAAGAAATAGAGTTCCAAGTGTATTTTGAAGATAGGAGATAAAATCATTGTTATGTGCTGCCTTTAGCAGCTGTTTTGTTTCCTCCTACATATCAGGAGTTTGGGTTATCCAAAAGGTCTGCTGGCCAGGTGATAAAGCTTTGACACCTGTGTACGTGAGCTTTCTACATGCCTGCATGATGTTTCTTCTAGGCTGATTTTCAGTAATGATATACTTAGTTATGTTAACTAGTCAGGAAAGGTTAGAGAAAATTATTATGACAAGACTCTTGTTCCAGGGAGAAACTTATATACTTTTAATAATAAAATAATTTTAACCAAGATTTCTTTTTTTTCTTTTTTTTTGTATTTTTTTCTTACGTTAATAGTAGGCATAATGAATAACAATAATCTGAAAGGAAGTAAAAAAGGATATCCACCTGTAGTTTTAGTGGTGTTCCAGATGTTGACAGTCTCCCCCTCTCTATTCAGTGCAGTTTTGCTTTATTACTCACAGTGAACAGGGAGCAGAAGTTTCCTCCAATGCATAGTGCTAGGGTTAAGTTTACATCTTCTCCAATTATAAGAGGGCCATTAAGTTCAGATAATGTGAGATATAAATTTAAGAGGAATTCTAGGGAAATCATAATTAGGTGCAGAGACATTACATGAGTTTAATGACTGAGATTTAATTTCAGTTTTCAGGATTATAAATTGAGAATCCTTATCTGGCTCATCTTCTTTTTTTTTCTTAATTAATTGGAAATTTATTTCCAAGCAATTAAGGCAGAGATTCTTTTCAGTCCCTAAGTGTTTGTGAGCTATATACTAATGTTCTCTACCTTGCTTTCAAAACTTCGTCCTGTTAATTTCTTTGAGCTCTTTCTGATAACATGATAATGCCCGTGTGTGGTTTTATGTACAAAGAGCAATCCTCATTTCAGTTTAGATATCCTGTAGGAAATTAAGTTGCTCAGGATTTAGAACTGTGGCATTTTGTAAATGTTGGTAGATTAGAAAGATAGTCCCCCACAAAACCATACAGAAGGAACAGAATTAAGAAGCAAAATCATTCTGCAAGTGTCTGAAGAAATGGCTTGCTGAGATGCTCTGTTTTGCTGTTTATGGATTCTTAGTTACATGATCTCATCAAGTAAAACTGTCCCAGTCCTAAGAACTTGGGCTGTGACTCTAGTCATGTACACACTATAAATCAATCCTCTGCTCTCTCAGGTGAAGAGGGGCATCTCCAAGGGAAGCTGATCGCTTTTGATGCAGTTGGATCTTTGCAATTCATCTCTTGATGGCAGAGAAATCAAACCTGCATGTTACGTGGGCACCGAGGTGTGATATCCAGTGGGTGCGTACACGCACACGGGAACTCAGCAGTTGGTTTTCCCATTTTGCACCATGTGAGGGAATCTCAACTTCTCCTTCCTGAAGCTCTGCATCTGGGCGCATTTGAAAAGCAAGAGCTTGTACATTAATTTGTTTTTTTTTTTAATATTCTCTTGAAGTGCTGCTCTAATCAAACATGAATGCTGCACCATCCTGAGCAGCAACCAGGCATACAAGTGTAGAAGACAGTCCCTATGCCTCAAGACTTAAACCTCACAAGAAACAATTCTAGGAAGCAGATGTTGCTTTTACCTTTATTTTTCACAGTGCTGAAGTGCCTACTGTTCCATTCCCTCTTACTTTCCAAGAAACGCTATCAAATATGCCCTGGGAGCCCAAGTCAGAAGCAACCCATTGGCCAAAAAATCCAGCCACAATGCAGAGCCTCCTGGTTCTAAGGCAGAGAGGCTGTGAGTGAGTGAAGAAAAGCATAGGGTGGCAGCTTGGTTCTCTTTCTCCTGTCACTGTCACTCTGCTATCGTTCAGGGCAAGTCTTGCACTTTCTCAGCTTCAAGGTGCTAAAGTTTAAGAAGTTTCTGCCACCTTCATCCTCCTTTGCCTGTTCGCAGCCCTACACTGCAGTTCTATACGGTCTCTGTCTCATTTGTGCTGACAAACACTGAACTCATCTTAAACTAGAGTGCTGGCAGAGGCTGGCTGGCACAGCTTAATAACAAAACCACTCCAGAAGTTCATGGACTTTTTTAGGTTGCTTTTAAAAACAATTTAATGTTCTGCTTTACAGCGTAGCAACACAGGCACTTTTTTTTCTCGGTACAGGTGAAGAGGCAGCGTTGCTTCTCGGCAGAGACAAGCATTGGGGAATAAAAAAGTTCTTAAGGTTATTTACAGCCAAATAAATGTCAGTGGAACTATACCCTAATAAATAGTATTTTCAGAACTGTGCTGGTATCCCCTTGTTATTTGGGATCTATCAAAACTAGAAAAAAGGAAGGTAAGAAAAATACAGAGGTTTTAGATCAATAGCTTCAAATACGGTGCAGCAGAAGAAGGTGAAAATTAACTTCACTTTTAAAGTAATGAATAGAACAATTTAGAAGGTTAGTGGCAAAAAAATACACTTCACATTTAAATGACCAGTTCCACAGTGAAAAGACAAGCTGATCTGCAGAGAATGTGTGTTTACATCTACAACCTTTCTGGCCAAAAATCCAGCTCTCCAGAGACAGTTTCAAAAGCAAAAATGAACATTCAATGAAAAGTTCATGGAAGTGTCTCCTGTGGAAGCTTGGACTCAAACTGTTTTGCGTTTCCACCTTCAGATGACACATAGCTGCTTGGCTATGACATTGACTCATGCTTTCTGTGTCTCAGGTCCCCTTTCTTCTTTACAAGCTGTGATTCCTGGGTGAACCAGGAGTGCACCAAAGTGACATTTCAGAGTCAAAATATTTTCGAGTTTTCATCAAAAGCTCAAAATCAGCCATGAGAAAATATGATTTCTTAAAAAAAAATATATTGATTACTTTTTCTTGAGTGAAAACATTGACAGCTGAAGGGTGTCAATTGAGAAGTCAGCCATAGAGCAGGTTATGGGACCTGGATCTCCTTGTAGAGGTGGCTGTTTCAGTGTTCACATGGTCACGAGGTGAGGAAGCTAACCTTGACTGCATTGTAAGAGGTATTTGAATGAATAAAGGGATTCAGTGTCACGGTAAAGAACTTTCTGCTGGAAAGCAACACAGGAAAAATTTGAAATATATAGCTATTTGCTGCTGTCTTTTCAAGCAAGATAGTGGCAAGCTGTGGGTTTAATGTGTCATGCCTTCCATTCGTTACTGAATTTCCAAGGTTAAGAGAACAAATGATAAACAAACATGATCGTCGTGTGCTATCAGCCTCTGTTTCAGCGTGCTCCTATGAGGAACACCTTGCGTCTCATGCTGTATTCCTGCTTTCAGCTCAATCTGATGAATCTTTATGAGTCCAAGATCCTTTATACAAACGTGCATTCTTCCAATAACTGCCTTTTAAACAGGGAACCGTCTCAGTATTTGCTAAAGAATCCGTTTTCTGAGGGTCTGCTGTGTATTGAAACCAGCTTCTTAGTCTTCGGTGAGGTTTTCTTTTACAGACACAAGCTTTAGTTGTTTATCATCACAGCTATTTTTAAAGCACCTTGGACTGAGACCTGACATCTCAGTTGCAAGGTAAAAATGAGACTTCTCACTTTCAGTCACTGCAGGCCTCATTTTTCTTTTCTGGCTGTTTTCTTGTTTTGTTTGAAAAGTACAAGTACATTCCAAGTTTAACTAGATTTTTCTCTTTATGAGCTTCTTTTTTTGGTTTCTGTGGCTTATTCGAATGATTAGTCTTCCCTCTTAATTAGAAACAATCTATAATAGTGGTATTAACACTAACTAGGAGTTGCAATGAGGGACCACTACATCATTTTACTTTGTCTTGAAATATGGCCAGAAATATGAGCCCTGCCCAGCAAGATTTCCAGTCGGGTTACAAGGCAAGAAACAGCAGATGGATTTGCAAAGGAGAGAACAGTTAAAATTGCAACAGCCTTTCTGAATTGTCTTTAAATATATGGTAACTGATCTGTATTTTTTGTTATATTTAACACTATTTTCATCTGCCGTTGGTGAAAGATTGTAGACTCCATCAGGCAGATCATCAACTGCTGTAAATTAGTGTAACTCCATGGATATTGATGAAATGTACCAGCTTACCCTGCACCTTCACTTTTTATTAAGATTTTGTGATACTATACATTGCCAGAGTCTGTGATTTTTATCTTTTCCAGTTACCAGGTACAATCGATAAAAAAAACAACAACAACAAGTTATTTCAGGAAATATATGAATTGTTAACAGAGAGTCTAAGATGTAGTCACACTCCTACAACAGCTACAACAGTTTGCTATCAGTCTTTACCTCTTCATCACTGTGCCCTCCAAGAGATAGCAATATGTGTGGTTTCTGTTCTTTTTTACAGCAAAACAAAATAGATCCATTTTCCCCTTTGCAGAGGTGGCTTAAACTAGAACACCTGAAGTTGATTTCCATAAGTCTGTTTCAGTCTGCGCTTAAAGGAATTTGGAGAGTTCATCTGACTATTTCCATTCTGCTGAGAGGGTGCCACAAACATCTGAGGGTCATCAATTCCAGACTCCATTACGGATGTTCCAGACTCCATTACGGATGTTCCAGTGGGAAAAAAATGCATTTGGGATAGGCATAATGGTTATGTTTACACTGTGAACAAAGCACATAAAAAAGGACAACCCCTATGTGTCTTGTAAATGCCAATGTGAAGATGTAACCAAATTTTCAATAGGGCAAGGAGGAGATGCACCTGGGCTGGTGCAGCTGATCAGTGTGACCTGTTCTGAAAAAAGAACTTAATATCCATTTGCACTGAATAAAGCCCTGGTGGTCATACCAAAAAATTCCATGGAGAAAGCTTTGCTGAAAAAAGAGTTTCAGTGGAATTCAGCTAATACGGCCAACATTACATGTTCTAATGAAAGTTAGGCAAGAGAAACATCAACTCTGAAGTCTTCTCAGTTGAAGAGTCAGAGATTCAGCCAGAGAGTGCCAATCTGTTTTCTCATATCATCAAACTGACATCTCTTCATCACACATACAGTTTAGCCCCTTCACGGTATCTGTTTGATTGTTTCTTGTTTTGTTTATGAAGTTCACAATAGGTCTGGGGTTTTTTTTGGTGGAGTTTCTGGGTTTGCTTTTTTTTTAAATAAAGGCAATCTTTGTTCTCATTAAATTATATCAAGGCTCTTTTAGCATTACTTATAGCTCTCAGGTTTTGGACAACAGGAATTTTCCTCCAGTTATTGATGATTATATGATGACTTCCTTTTAGGTAACCACAGCAAGTATAAGCAAATGACATTCTAGGTCTATTATTCGCAGTTATGCGGATTCTAAGCACAGCATTTTATAACACACCAGAGTGTTGGAATTTCCTTTTCTGTTTGGTAGACTGTTTGAATGAATCTTGAGGCTTGAGTCAGTTGCCTATTCAGAGGTGTCAAGTGTTATTTGCAACGCCCACAGGTAGCTGAGACATCTTCATGGGGCTGGCAGCTATTACACAGCGCCTGTGGGATGGCAGCGCTCGCCTGGAGCAGCAGCTGGAAATGGAGCAGAATTGCATATGCAATGGCACTGGCCACCTATTCGTTCTGAGCACCTTTTTCCTGTCCTTACCAGGTGAGATTCAGTTTAAGTTTAAGACTCCTAGTTATAAGTGTCTACAAATACATGTTTACCTCTGCTTTTGGAGTCTAAGATTCCATTGCAATCAGTTGCTTGAATGTTATCTCCAATGGCACAAGACACCTAGCACACCCTGCTCTTCCTCTGATTGCCACTCCAAAAGGTCATGGAGCTCCTAGAAATTCCATGTCATAGGTTCTTCAATACCTTTGAGTGTCTCAGGTGCGATCAGATATCTGTCTAGAGGTATCCACTTGCATGACCCAGTTTGGGTCAGCTCTCCTGGATGCGTTCCTTCCCAACTTTTTGTTCACCCCCAACCTGCTTGCTTGGGAGGGTGGGGGGAGAGAGAGAGAAAACCTCGACACCATGCAGGAATGGTTCAGCAGTAACCAGAACACCGCACCATGTGGGCTGCTATGAAGAAAATTAACTCCTTGACTTCATCCCAGCCAAACCCAGGACATCGTTCTTCCAAGTCAGTCACAAAAGGATATACATTGTCTTCTGGGAGACATCTGTACAGCAGTACAGAAAGTGCAATATTCCACTGCCATTCTTTGCTATATCTTTTTTTTTCCTGATTATTCCTGAAGGCCCCTGTCACTTCTAGGACACATTATAAGAGCCCACTCTGTTTTGTAGAACAGAGCTGGCCTACGGCCAAACGGAAGAAAAGATGCAAGTGCTTCAGTTAGGAAGATGGGAAAGAAACAATGAGGTTTTCAAGAATGAGGTGACAGACCCACATTCTAGCCTGCCCATCCAGTCTCCAGTGCCAGATACATCACTGACCCACCGTCACCACAGTTGGTGCTGTGTTTAAATTGTATTAACTGGGATTCAGTGACTTCTAATTAGGATATACATTCGATGTATGTCCTTTTCAGTTTTCATAATCTGAATGGAAAATGCTTATGAGGTACAGAACATCGGTATTGTTTTATAGACCCAAAGTAGTCTCCAGGTTTAGTTTAGCCAATCATAGCTTAATATAACAGAATTGTTCAGAAAAATTTGTTTCAGGCCTACACCAGTACTGCCAGGAGCCAATTTGTTATTGGATGGTCTAAGCACATTGCAATAAGACAAACATCCTGTCTGGATGATAAAACCACAATAAAGTTGGACATACCTGAAATAAGACTTAAGTGTAATGAGATCAAAACCTGGAGCTTTTTACCACATCAACAGCTTCCCTAAAGCTTGTGGGAAATGCATATTTCACTGAGGATTTACAAATCGTAGTCGTCTTTGTCCACTGCATACTGACACACTTGCCACTTGTCTGTTAAATCAGACAAATTGTTTCTTCTTTTAACATTTAAGGGGCAGTTTAAATGTCGTTGTTAATGCAAAGCAGACTACTGGGTTGAATGTTACTGATTGACCTAGTATCGTATGACACGTCAGAAACTGGGGAAATTAAAATTGGATTACCCAGCACACTCTTTTGAGTTGAGCTTTTCTGGCACAAGATTCCCGTTAATATTTCGCTTCTAATATGTCTTCTATGCCAGGGGTGCTAAAATAAGAAGAGGCGGGGGAGAAAAATAAAAAAGAACAGAAAATGAGTTTATATTGGATTTGGCTAACTGACAGTGATCGCTATCAAATCACAGCTTAAATAATACACTGTTCAGCAGCGTAGACACTGTGCTGAGGTGTTTAGAGCATTTATGTACATGGAGGAAAATCTCCTGCCTCTTTCTCAAGCTCCCTGTCTGTCTGGAGTACAGACGCATACACTGAAACTGTATCACCCAAAAACAAAGCCAACGGTGATGATGAGTACTTCAGTGGAGCAAAAATGGTGAAACAAAGATGGCTCACAGAGCCTGCCTGGATACCATATGCCTGTCTGATTTGGACAGGGTGTTCTGTCCCAGGTGAAGGTAGCAACGTGAACTCAAAGCACGTGGGTGAAGGGACCTGCTGGGTTCATACCCAGGGTTTTCAAACTTTCAGTGCAGCCCCCTGAAAGGGAAACTTTGTCTTTAAACATCCTGTGATATTGACCATTGACCCATTCAGATTGAGAGGGCGCTCTGATAAGACAGAGAACACCCAGCCTTGCCTCCTTCTCCCACATACTCCTTTATCCTTGCTAAACTGCCTGGTTTTACAGCAAAGCCTTAGCACAGTTCTATGGCCCAATTCAGTCTTCCAATGGTTGCCAGCTACAACACTGCTCTCCTGGCACTGGCCGTGACAGGAGAAGAATTTGCTAGCTGACTACACAAGATGGGCAGATGTTGGGTGGAAGATGGATAAGTGACTTGCCAGAGTCAAACAAACACAGGGCTCCACGCAGAGCCTTGCCAGCTTCCCCTGCAGGATCCTGCCTGCTAAGCTCATTAAAGTTCACAGCAGAATTTGGACGCTAAATTGAATAATCTTAGTAACACAAAAGTATATTAATTTGCTTTGAAAACTCTATTAAATGTAGGAAAGGTAACACCAAAGTTTATTAATTGTGACATGAATGTATAGGAACAACAGCAATTTAGTAATTTGGAAAGAAACAAGCCAAAAAAGTCTTGTAATTAAAGTAAACAGAGCCAAGAGGAACATTATAAACGAGATCTCTTCTGTCTCATGCATTAATCACAAATGATCGAGGAGCTTTACCTCCATGGGGAACTGGCAGTCACATATCAGTGATATTTGATATAAATGCAATATAATAACAGCAGGAATAATACTACTGCTACCACTCTGGATAATAGGAACATCTAGTCCTTAGATCTAAAATCCAGCCCTCATGTCAGTAGATGAAGCTCTACCAGCATCAATGAATTGTAGATGGCATGGATTTGCCCATTTCACTTCAATATGCTGAAGGGGACATATTTTTCTTTAGGAAAGCTAACAGATATTAGGATGACTAAAAAGGCATTGCTGTTTTTCAGGCTAACTGTTTTGTAGCTTGGTATTTTGTCTTTCATTATAGAGAAATAAAGACAGAAGAAAGAGAAATGTAAGATGTTTGGCTCATCTCCAACACATATTGACAATCCAGCCATTCAAATACTTACTCCCAAATGGTTTTCAGCCTGGACAGACTTACAGTTCCCACCTGTATGCAGCAAATGCCAATATCAGTGCAAGAGAATGCTCTCAAATACGTGTTTATTTGACATAGCAGTGTCAATGCAATCCAGATTTATCTCATAATGAAGATTCAGGTACATAATTTAATGTTTTACACCAATATTGTTTCAAGACTGGCATTTGAAGGGGCAAAATAAAAAATTCTTAACAACATAACCTGAAAATAAGTTGATACTGACATTTAAATTAATTGACTTTATTTTTTTTTTAAACATCTACTGTGAAAATTGTGATGGTAATCATTTGTCTTGTACTGTCTCTTTCCTTCTGATTTTGCTTATGCAAAGGCAGAAATGGAAGATGTAATTTGACAAGTTTTAAGGCATTCAGAAGTAATTTACGCACTGAAGGTGTCTATTAAGAAAAAGTCTATTATATTTCTTGCAATGAATGTATTCTGATAAGACTGCAGTATGCAGCTCTTGTGAAAGCAATGTAAGGCAAGTGTCAGAGACAGATAAGAGAGTCTAAACAAACTTTGGTTACCAGTGAAAAACTAAAAGTTGGTAAGGGTACAATTAAATTCTAACTAGCCAGTTTTTCAAATGGAAAACAATGAGAAAGGGAAAGTTAATTTCTTCAAAATAGTAACACATAAATGACATTCTGACTAGTTATAAATGAGACTGAATTGTAACAATTATTCCTAATGATACTGACCCAGTATTTATATGTGGGGCTAGGTAACCAGTATATATGTTATTGCTCTTTGTTGTTTCACAGTTAAGACTAGGTTTTTCACCTAAGGATATGACCATGAGAATGTGACTACTTTGTTATGAATAGTTATGGACATTAGGAAAAAATTCCTCACAGAGAGAGTGGTCAGACACTAGAATAGGCTGCCCAGGGAGGTGGTTGAGTCACCATCCTTGGATGAGTTTAAGAGTCATTTAGATGTGGTGTTGGGGGATATGGTGTCGGGGAGAACTTTGTAGAGTAGGGTAGATTGTTGGACTCGATGATCCCAAGGGCCTTTTCCAACCTAGGTGATTCTATGATTCTATGAAATAAAGTATATTATTATTTATAAAGTATATTACGTATATCATTGGCAAAAGGGAAGCCATACCGAGGATAATTCCCTTCTTTAAGTGCTCATGCAATATCCATAAAAGCATACAAAGGTGTATATTCTCTGGGTTGCAGATGCTGGAGGTCCTATTTCAGTGAGACTGAATGAGATAAATCAATAAGAAGTAACATGCTGTTAAACAGAAGCTCCTAAGGGAAAAAAAAAAATTAATAAATAATTCTGATGACATCTCAGACTGACAGAGTTCCCCCACCCATGACAGGACAGATTTCAAGAAGAAGGATCTCCACAATTACATCCCGACAAAAAGGATTGAGATGTCGTCTGTCTTCTATTTCTCTTCTGAAACCAGAGTGATGGGAAGTTATTGAAAGTGAGCTCTGTGCACACTCTTCAATCAAAAATGGTTGAAAGACAAAGCAGAACTACAAGCCAGTGGCTGTAAACTCACCTGGAGTGACAGACTCAACCTATCTGCAGCGCTGCTGAATGTGAGGAACCAGGTATAGATGGAAATAAGTGCAATAAGAAAGGAATATCTGAAGTGATGAAAACTATAAAAGACTGGAATTGTTTATTTTGGCAAGGAGACAAGGGAGACACAGCAAATAGTTCAGGAACAGACAGGAGAGTTGAAGCTAGAGGAAATACTGCTATTCAAAACAGGAAATGCATTCCTAATTGGACTGTGGAACTCCTTGCCATAGAATACTATTAAGGCAAGAGTATATCAGGGTTCAGAAAGCAAAGGGATATTTCAATGGTCATCAGAATAACCATATTGCTAATTATTAACTCGATGAATGTTTTATGTTGCTTGTTAACTATTTATTCTATAATGGATCATTGTTAGCAAACATTTGCCTTTTAAAATGTCTGACATCTGTTATTCTCCCAGAAAGTGAACAAGATCATTGGTAAGCATACATCTTTTCAGTAAAGACTTTGGAATTACCTTTCAAGTTTTCCATGGAAATGAAACTGAACTCCCTATGGGAAAGATGGTGGCCATTATGACTGAGACAGCAGGTGCCTGAAACTGTTCCTGCTGAGCACAGTGCAGGATTAAAATTTTACTAGGTTGGAAGAGCTATACGAACACATTTTGCTGAACAGAGAGACAGTATGATAAACTGAGGCATTTTCCAACTATCCTGACGTGAATACAGGATACAAGTCCTTCCTAAACCACATTTGAAGGATGCACTGAATATTTCTTGATGACCAAGTCATATTTTAAATGTAGTAGAAGGCAATTTTTAATTTCTTCACTCTCTCACTGTGTTCAAGGATAGATGACACTATGAAAATACAGGGACAATCACTGGCAACCAAAACTGTAATTAGTTTCCAGAAAAGTTAGTGGTTTTTTTTTTTCTTTCTTATTCCCTAATGAAAAAGAGCTAATTACAAAAAAAAAAAAAAAAGCCACATGACTGTGTTCAAAGTACTTTGAATTTTGGCTAAGTCAAACACAAGGAAGAAATATGTTTCATAAACAGAGTGTGGGTAATATGTCCTGAGGGGTTAGCACAGTTACTCATTCAGTAAGTAAGGTCAAATTATGTGCGAGGCATGGACATTTAGCATAAAAACAGTATTAATAATTCATGTGGCAAGCCGAGTGGTGGAATGATAAGATATAGTGATGGGGAAAAAAATGCCAACAACAGAACTCAACCGCTAGACAGAGACAATAGAAGAAAAAGCTCGTATAAAACAAAAAGCCAATAGGATAGAGAGGTGAAAATACCAATTAAAGCTTTTCTTATAAATGCCCACACAGATTCGGTCTTACAATATGACAGCGATTCTGGTTTCTGTTATTTGCTTGCTGGTTATCTCAAGCCAAAGTGACTCTGCAGAGAACCTCACATCATATGACACCAGTCAACTACATACTGTTTATCTTCACTGCAGGATAATAAAGAGAAACAAAGCTATCTGGGTAAGTAAATTCAGGAGTACTATGTTAGGAAGAGAATGGACGAGGTGCTCGAGGTCTAAAATAGAGGATTTTGCTATCCTGGTGTTAAACTTGAGAGGAGTTTTTATTTCTGAAACTTTCTAAAAAGCTTGAAGTCTCCCGTGAAATCTAAGTCTTGAAAGAGCTGAGCGAGCTATTGGCTAACTGATGATATCCCTGTCTGGGATCCAGGAACTACATCTCTTCTGAGCTATACCTAAGAATCATTGGAATAGTGGTGGATTTCACTAGGAATAGAGATGGATTTCACAGTATTCCTGAAAACAGAGTCCTCATAAAATGTGGTTTCTTCTGGCTGGCACTTTCTAGCACATATCTGTGCAGAGCTACAGGTTATTGCCTCAAAACAGCACATAGAAAGAGCGAAGTAATGGGAGGGAGGGAGCATTTGAAAGGTGAGAGCATTCACTGTGGATGACAGGCTTGCAATATACTCCTTTTTCTGCTCCTCAGGCTTAAATGTAAATACTCTTTCTCACTCAGCCGATTAGTGCTTTAAGAGCAGAGACAAGGGAAAAGCAGAGGTGCGGATACACCCCAAAGAAGCAATATTTCTAGCCCTCTTTCTGAGAACAGAAAGAAGACCCTAAATTGTTGATTTAAGGGGAACAACATTGTGTGATGTGCTGAGTCTCCATCATTTTATTAGAGGTTTCTCATAGAACCATAGAATGGTCAGGGTTGGAAGGGACCTTTGAATGTCATCTAGTCCAACCCCCCTGCAATTCCCAGGGACATCTTCAACTAGATCAGGTTGCTCAGAGCCCTGTCCAACCTGGCCTTGAGAATCTCCAGGGATGAAGCATCTACCACCTCTCTGGACAACTTGGGCCAGTGTTTCACCACACTTACTTTAAAAAAATTTCTTCCTTATATCTAGCCTAAATTGCAGGACAGCCTGCAATTTGACTTGCGGTTTTTCAAGGACTTCTGCACTCCACAGTTCAGCACCTACAAGAAAAAAGGTATAATTTAAGACACATCCTTGCCTTGATCATTGATTTTTTTGTGAATCCTGCTTTTAGACATTGAATTCACTGTGCACTGGCATGGACATTCGGACAGTAACTCCTCTAACATGCCTGGGTATTATAGTGACTAAATTTCTCACTGTATTCCTTAGCTTTCACCTCATTTGTGTACCACATTGATAGTTCAGTAATGCACTGTGTGTTTCCGTGGTACTCATACGGTAGACAGAATTGAAGGTGATGTAAACATTTGTTTTAACGATGACAGGAGTAGAGTCTGAGGCTGGAGTCAGGAAGACCTCACATATGTGTAAATTTGCAGCCTTGAGTTAGACCCTCAGACTTCCCACACGTTGTCAGGGTGGAGAATACATCTGAAAAGCAGTAAACAGAGACAGGAGATATTTTTAAATAGCAAATAGGAAATTCAAAGAAAGCAGCAAGTCTTAGGTGTCGTATACCTCCGAGTTAGCAAGGTGACTCAATACAGGAAGATGAACCTCAGTTATTATGATTTCGCTGAGACAAATTTCCTGTCTGAAGACTCACCAAACTCCTGGATTTGGTTTTGAATTTCCCATGTTCTGCTGTTGCTCTGGATTTACGTTTTCACAGTTTCAGATTGTTGCCTCTGCAGAGCACAGGACTGTGCATTTTAGAAATCCTTTTGTTTATGAGTATATTTGGAGTGTATAAAAGCGTTAAATCAATTCTAGAGGTAATTTCTAGCAAGCGTGAATTCCTTGACACTACTCAGAGGAGGACTGTGTAGAGGGAGATGCTTCCTGTTCTCACTGTTCTGGGCTTATTTGGGTTAAAGCTGAAGAAAAAGAAGAAACATTTTGTCCTTTTCCTCCTCTACATTTCTGTGAGTGATAAAACTTGAGCTGTGCTGCCAAAATAATCACAGCTTAACAAGCTGCTTTAAGGGATGGGGATTATCTCAATTATCACAGCTCTTCCAAAGGTATGAGCATAGAGGACATCAATCTGATAAGACAAAAATCCTTGTATTTGTGTTCCCATATCTGTAAATTCTGCAATACACCCAGAGGCACCGAATCAAGTCACACTCATGGCATGCCTTACTCATGCAAGTAAGAGAGCGGGATTACTTGGTGTGCTGAAACCACGGAATTGTGATACCTAAGTCCAGACAGCAAATTACCTGCCCCTTTTTTAGAGGGAAAGAAAGGGGCAGCTCTGACACAGTAAAACGGACACTCTGCCCTGCCTGTGTCCCAGAAATTTTTCTGGTGGTAGGCCAGGATGTAGACAACATTGAAAGCCATCCTGTTGCATTGCAACAACCATGAAATTGTGTGCAATAGAATATTGACCAGTTCCCTTTCCGGATTCAGGTACAGCTGAAGGGACTGTCAATGAGATGCATCTCACAGGCAGCTCAGCTGCATCCGAGCATCCAGCACATCTCTGATCATGGCTCTGATCTGCTCTTTGAGGCATGGTGGAAGGATGCACATATTGCTGATACCCAGTCACTGTCTCCAAGCTGGAGGATGGCTGCTTAATTCTATTATGCGTGCACGTCCTTCAGACAGCATAAGAGCACTTGACTTGCTGTCTTCTCCGTTCAGATATTTACAATGTCTTCACAGTACTCATCTGTTCCTTCTGACTTCTGCACCCTGTAATTAATTCTTACACCCATGTAAAATCACATTATGGCCCTTTCTATAAATACTCTGAAATTCACACTCGTGGATGGAGTCACAAAGCGGTTTGTAGAGCTTGAAGGACCAACGACTGCATGCGACCATAGTACTTTTACCTTCTGTGGGCTCCAGGCTGGCAAAGCTTGAAAGGTTTGATGGTGACACTAAATCCCTGGGCAGGCAGAGATGGGCAGAAGCAGTATATCAGGATCACTCCATTCAACATGAAAGTTGCATCTTGCTTGGTTATTGTTTTTCTTCTCTTGTTATTCTTAACAAATTAAATAACTATAATAATGGGAAATGACATAATTGGTTGATTGGGTTTCTGGAAACATAACACATGTGGCTTTTGACCCAAACAGACTCACAGAGCAAGCAGACAGAGGAAATAACAGCAAGAGACAGAATCCTGTATTAAGCTGGAGTCAGGACATGGTTGTTAAAAAGGTAAAGGGGAAAGAAACTGCCTCTGTGGCTTCAAAATATGTATGCTTGAATTGTTCTGATATCAATGGCAAACTCTTTGTGTTCAGGTTCCTCAATTATAAGAAATTTTCAAATCAAATATAAGAATAATTTACTAATCCTGCTTCTGTTTGGCACTTGGACTGTCTCCGGGTAGATAGTGTAATCCTGTTTGCAAGAATAACTATCCTAATGATGCTGTGTCTTCTGAGTTACAGGATGTTACCTCAGCCATTATAAAAGCGAAAGGGATGAGCTGATTTGGAAAACAAGCAGAAGACAAAATGGGCTGAAGACTGTAAATTATAAAGCTGGGAAAACTGATGAAGAGGACTATCTTTTCAAAGATCAAATACAGCTATTTGCAGCAAAACTGTAGGAAACAAGTAGGTTTTGCTCTCTTGTGTGGTGATTCTGAGGAAGCATCCATGCTTGAGTAGGGTGTCAAATGAGTGCATTTGCTGCCCTTCCAGGAGACCAGATGCTGGCAAGCTGGGCAATAGGCTGAGGGACAGCATGGGAGAACTGCTTAAAGCATCGACATGGGTACCTTTGCCATTTTCTCAACCAACTCCTTTCTGTCCCTCCCTTTGCAAGGAAGGGGACAGGCAGAGGAGGGAAAAGAAAGAAACAAAGAATATGTCATTAAAAATATAATGAGGTGAAGGAAAGGGCACTTGAAAGTAGGGATCTGGCAGACAGGCCAAACTCTTGAAGCCGTAGAAAGCATTATTGATAGGGTGATATCAATAATGAATGTGAATGGGAGGTAAGAAGCTGAGAGGAGGATGCGAGTGCAGGTTTGCAGTAAAAGAAGAGGGATGAAGCACACTTGGGCTAATGAGGCAGTGGCTGCTGCACTAGGGGCAGGAGGTTACTTGCTCTGACTTCTCTTTTGGCTTTGCAAATGCAGGGAGGAAGTGGAAAGATTACGGGATCTTCCCTTTCTGGTACAGCTGCTGGAGAAATCTCTCCTGTTCTCTATGTCGCACTGAGGTCAAACGAGTGTCAGCTCTTTTAGAGAAAAAGAAATGATAAAATCTGCACAAGGGCAGAAGGTGGAAGAGCAGAGTCAAAGTGTGGAGCTGGAGATGCAGTCACAGCGTCACCTCTGTAGGGGAGTGCTTCACTTCATGTTCAGACAAGGAGTGCAGTGTGGTTTCTGGTAGGTGTCCTCATGCTGGTCATTGAGTAAAAAAGACTGCAGACCTGTGTGGCTGTTCTTCCATAAGACTAGGTCCCCAATACACGTTATGTTAACCAGCAGGTGGCGTTTGGATGTTTCCTTCAAGTATGGCAACCACAAACTACTTTTCTCTTGTCCTCTCTTCCATGTTTTTGCTAAGTACATTGAAGTACCTCTCAAATTACTGTTCATTGAAGGTAAGAGAAGATTATTCTTCTCAGTACTGCCCAACTAAGACTCACAATGACTAAAAGGAAATTGCTTCTAGTCAGCTAGGACTTGATCCTGTTGTTATTGACTTTGGAAGAGCTGAAAAACCTGTGCTTAAAGTTACTTACATGCATCTTCTTGTTTTTGCAGTTCAGCAAATACCACACACATTTTAGGAACATCTTTGGAATCCCTGAATGTTCCAAAGACAGAACATTTCTCTGGAAATCTCAGGGGATTTTCTTAACGGATTTCAGCATCTTTGAACTTCCTCTCAGAATGGAAAGGTAAATTTATGTTCTTGTCATTTTTGGTGTTTCTAAACAGGAATATGAAAATAAAGGCTAAAAGCAGCTCTGTATTGGCTGATTTCTTCTTCAGAACTTCCCAGAAAATAAGGTTAAAAACCCAGAATATTGGTATTTTGGAAGAAATCATGCTAATTCTTTACTGACTCGTCTCTATTTACCTAACTCTTATGCCTTTTCCTGTTAGTTTCCAAGGAAGACTGACCCTTCTCCTCTACTCACCTGGTTAGTGCTGAAGACATGAGTTCTCAAACCTAGATTGAGTGCACCCATCAGTGTCTAAAACAATCTTTGAAATTTAAGGATGAGGATAAGAACATAAAGTTCTCCTCAGTATAAGTGCAAAGCACATCAGAAAGTAGATTTGAAAATCCAATCAATCTCTCTAAGGACTGAAACAATTAGAAGTGATAGAAATATGTAAATAAATGTCCTTTCAGTAGCTGACATAAGCAGAAATTCTTTTTTTTTTTAAAAAAAAAAAAGCATGTTAAAGGCACATATTCTAAATAGATAATTACTTTATCATCTGTTCACTGACATTTTTTGTCTTTCCTGTTTTCTTGATATTTAGACTCTGGTGAGAAAAGTTTGATATATGCCCTCAGCTAATGATATTTTTTTCTGTTAACATAGCATTTGTCACTGGATAACCTTTAGGAGAGCTTTTCTAGGGTGTAATTTCCATGAAACTGGGAGAAATGGAATTATTTCTTGCCTCAAGCTAAACTGAATTTATCTCTTACTAAAATCTCAGTTGTTTCTTTGTGTTGCCTCTAGGTGTTGCAGTACTCTCTCCGACTTGTGAGGGCTCATTTATACCTTGAGAACCTCAGATAAGTTACCCTAGAGAAGAATTAGATCATATAGGTTTTAAACAATTATTTAGAACCTAGTACCTAGGATAAAGGGCAGTAAAAACCCACGATATCATCTAGTCTGGGCACCAGTGAGTGCAGTCTTGTGCCTTTTAGATATAGTTAAGTGCACATTATGTAGTGTTCATCCCCCTGAGAGCATCTTCCACAGCCCGAGACCCTGCAGCACCCAGGAGCGTTTCCTGACACTCACTGTACCACTTGCCTCACTTAATATCATCCCATTACTCTTAGTTACGGCCCTTTGATTCACTTTTTTAAATCCTCGCTTTTTGGCTGCATAAACCTGCCATACATTTACAGGCAGATACATGTTGTGTTATCCAGTGCACAAAGAGTGCAGCACACACTTTGCAGTGGACAGTTGTGAAAAGAAGTAGAGAAGAAACCTTAATAGATTGTGTTTGACTACATGTGGATAAAAAGAGCAGAGCACGGGGTGCAGTTCCTCTAGCCCCAACATATATATATAAAGAAAGTTGATAAGCAATATCCTAAAAGTGGCCACTTTCCTCCGCTGTGTATAAAGAGGGTCTTCTCTGGTTAGAGGTTGTGTAAAAGTCCACACTGTTACCTAGATACCTTTAGATGCCTCAACCTAGGTGAGATATACTCCACTTGAGGTCACTGTGGTGAACCTTCCCACAAAATAGCAGATGTCTCAGGGGTTGTGTCCTCTCCAGCACTGAGAAAAGCAGAGAAAAGGAAAAAAGTCTCATCCCTCCTCATTGTCACCACTGTGTAGCCTGGATCATCACTCCCATCATTGCATAATTGTGTCTTCGTCCTACAAGGTGCTGAGTGCTCCAATTCCAGCCTCTAAGTGTCAACCCACGGGCACTGAAGTGTCCCCTGGACTCTTATGTTTAGGGGACAACATGAACAATTTGTCTGGTCTACCTTTGGGACACATTTCTTCATAAAGCCCCAGCTGGCGGTCTGAAAAGCAGTGAGTAGTGCTTTCACATATAATGAGTCTATGTGTGGAGGCATGAGTTCAGGCATTCCTTAATCCTACAGCTTAATTCGACATAATAATTAATAAGGGAAGGAGGAAAGCAAAGCACCAGTGTTTTATATCTCAGAGTGGTGAGGTAACTACACAGAACTGTATTCTACTCGTCAGCCATATGGGGAAAATAAACTGGTTTTCCTGACACTGTTTGAGTCATCCTTTTTTTCCCCCTAGCCGAGCTGTTTTTGTGAATGTTATCTATATCTTCAAGCGGAAGCATGTGTTATTGTGGACAGCCAGAACCAAATGTTTTAGCATTGCTGCAGTGCGCTTGCCATCCCCTTCTGACTTCAGCCTATGTAAAGATTACAGCATTTGCTATCATAATGCAATTTTAAAAGTAACTTTTGGCTTGCTGAAGGTCAAAATGATAAAGGGCCATTCCACGGCAATTACTTTTCCCGTGGTTTAAAAAGGAAAATTCAGGTCATGTTACTTAAAAATTTCTCCCCCACAAATATTTCAATTTTGCACTTCCTGTCAATCATGCTTTGCCGAAGTTGCCTCAGGTATCGTTCAGAACTGTGTGTTGCGCTGTTCATCTGACCTGTAGGCAAAAAAGTAGTTCTCAACAGAGAAAAAATACCCTGCTTTTCTGTAAAAAACATTTCCCCCAGTGGGGAAAAAAAGCTAATACTGAAGTGAGCAGGTATTTTCAAGAACACATTTGGTTTTTTCTACAATCAAGAATGTATCATTTTTGAAAGGGAAAGTTATATCTGTCAGCTCCCTGGCTGCCAAGCCTCATATTAATCCTGACTTCAGGTGGATACTGTGACAGTGCCTCCACCCTTGATAAACCATTTAGTTTCTGTTCAGCCTATAAAGAGTCTTCAGACTCTCATTGCACTGTGATATGTCTTAAGCTGATAAATCAGCGGATCCTTTTTCTCTCTGCCCTCCCTTCACCACATTAATATTGATTATTTGGAAGTAAGGAGTCCCAAGGAGTGGAAGTGGATACGCCTCATTGCCTTGAACAATTCTTTTCCCTCTACTGGGACAGTACAAGGTAAATTAATAGTGTGCTTGCAGACACTAGATAATGTTAATGTACTTGCTATTGATAGAGTGAAATAACATGAGTAACTTCAGCTTTACTTAAAACAAAACATTAATTTTCCAAGACCGCTAGGATTTATGCAGCTGGTTGGTGTAACACATGCAGTCTTTTTTTTTTTAAATATGCAATATTTGTGGTTTTAAACACGAGGCAGGATTTTATTGCCAGATGAAAGACAAAAAGGGATTTTAATTCATTGCTTATGCTCTCAGGCTCTGGTCTGCCTTTAATCTAAGTCCCTGCTCGATTTGGTGGGTAAGAAGATGCCTTTTCTACGAGGAAATAATGCATAGCAGCTTTATCCCCTGTGATCCTCTGGCTATGTAAAAATGCATAAGAAATCTGCAAGTGCAGAAGCTGTGGTTTTGTATATGTTTCCAAAGGAAAAAAAAAATAGCTTTCATGCAAAAAAAAAAAAGCGTTAGCAATGAGGGCAACTCCACTCCCACATCCATCCATTTGAATGCTCTGGGAAATTATTACAGCCATGTGGGTTTAAGTAGTGGGTATTTTACAACAGACTGGACCTCTGATAACTGGAAGCACAGACACAAGGCTTTCTTGATCTTAAGGCAGATTTAAAGCTCCTGCAGTCCATGGTTTCCTTCCACAGTTCCTCCCACCTTTGGTGCATGAGGAGCCTTCCCATGCTGTGACAGGAAACCTGGAGGAAATCGCCAGGGCAGAGTGTAGGTGGATCTAACGAGATGGTGGTGATGGCTGCACTTCCACAATGCAGTGGAGCAGTGATCACGACACAGCAGCACAGGCTGGGAGGCAGCCAAGCCATTGCCATGCAGGGTCAAAGAGCTGCCACGTTACCATTTCCCTTCTGGCCCCACCAACTTGCTGCACGACCTTGTGCGACTCGTCTGAGCTTAAAGTTGGAGTTCACCCATCTGTAACTCCGACGTGGTAATAAATTATGGGAAGAACTTGAGCTGCAGCAAATTTGGCCCTGCTTTTCTCTCTGCACTCTGATCCTAATTTCTACAAACGTGTTTTTAGCTCATAAATATTCACGGAATAGCTCATGTAAACAAATTTTGTCTACGTGTTATTCATGCACTGCTTGCTTTGATTGTGCAAGTTCCTCTATGTGTTACTTATGGTGGGTGAACGGTCATTAAAGTCACATACTATTACTTCTGGTACCTGACTGGGTGACTGGATTTTCTAGACAGGAATATAACACATGACAAACTGTGGATAATGAATAGCAAGTAACAAATAACAAACTTTACAGAATGAATATTTGGAGGAATAATTATTTGTGGTGACAATCATGAAACTTTTAGGATTTGCCAGCATTTTTTCTCCCAGACAAACTGGTATTCATTTGAAAGCTCATGAATGATAGATAGTCTCGTCTCACAAATAATGACAGTTCAAACCTCAATTAAACAAGCTTCACAAAACCCCTGGGAGACAGGCAGTAATAATAGTTTTATATTACTAAAACTGATACGTGAATATTTTCCCAGAGAAGTTTGGCATTTGAGGGGTATTTTAATACCATTGAAAGAAAAGCACTACTGCAAATGAGTGAAAAATATCATTATTATATTTGTCAGATTCCAGCATGCAAGAAAATTAGATGAAGAACACTCAAGATACCAGCTCTGGTGGACTGATTAAGGAAAACAACATCATTTACTTATGGCAGGTCAGCCCAGAGCCTCTTCCAGACTCAGTGCATCCTACAGTTACTTGACAGCCTGCCAGCCTCCAGAGCCAATTCCAAAAAATTCCTTCTCACCATGTGTGCATTGTCATAGTTAAATGCTGAACCATCAGCACAAAGTGCAATAACCAGCACCTACCCAGCTTGTCAGGAGACAACTAAACCCATTTTCTGTCGTAATAGTTACAGATTTATAAGTAGATCTTACAGAATTCATTATTTGCTATTCGTAGTAAGGTAGCACCAATCGCTGGGGTTATGCAGATGGCCAAGGCACCTTTCTGTCTCGTTGATGGTCTGGTTCATAGCAGCATAGTGCTGACAGCTCAGGTCCTAACTACAGTCACATTTTTTCTGATTCTGCGTGTACCTCAGCTGTCTATGGTAACATTGCATTACCCAGAGTACACACACTATAGGAGGAACCCCGCAGCACAAGCTCCTTCTTAGATGCAGACCACGCTCTTTATCTGAGAGGACTTGTGATCAAAGCATAAAGTTTATAGGAGCTCTGTTTTCATCATACTTCACTACTGTAGAGTTTGAAGTGATGAAGGACGGATGAGGAAGTAAACCAAAGCTTCTCGCAGTCCTTCCAGTAGTCCTTATGTTGGAGCACCTTGAGTACCAACGTGCCACGCTTTTACTGCATACTTTTTCCCAGGAAGGTAATAGGCAGCTTCATGAGCCACCGTCTTATCAGTTGTGTGCAAAGGTCCTATAAAGCACCTACAATGTTCCAACCTGGTTTTGGACATTCTGTACTCAAACTGAGAAAAAAAGCTTTCTTCTTTAAGGCAACAAAAAACTAGACATCCAAACCCCCTCATCTTCTAAGTGCAACCTTGAGAACTATATAAAGTCAAGTATGAACTGCATTTTTGTTTGGGTATTCAGAGGGCAGAGAGAACACAAACACTTGGTGGGCAGAAGGCAACGGCAACTATCAAGATGGAAGCTGGTCTCCTTCATGCCAGTGTTAATCTTAAATAAACCAGTGTTTATCCTGGTATGAACAGGATTTGGGTTAGGCATGTTTTCTCTACAGCTTTCAATCTTTTTCATCCTGCTAATCAAAGATCTGTTCTCCATGCTGCTGTATTAACAATCTTACCCCCCAAAAAACCCAAGGAACAGTTTCTGCAGCCTAATATTTGCCCAAAAGACAAGGATATAACCTTTGGATTAGCAAGATGACTTGTTAAACTAGATCAAGAAAATCCTGCTGGCCTCGCAGAGCTAACAGCAGCTCACTTTCTGATGCACTGTCAACTCTCAGGAGCTGGTTCTCCCTTTTCTTTCTTCCCCCAGTATGTGAGCACACTTAACAGCCTTCAAAGCAGCCAGGCTTCTTCCTTTCTTTCTTTTTGTAGGTAATGTTCCCCATTCTCAAAGTAGGAAAAAAGATGGGGTAAGTTCCTATTAAGCCAACACAGCCCTTCTAAAAATCTCAAGGCATCAGTGCTCCTACCCTCTTGAACCTTTCATACTCTTAACAGCTTGTGTTTTTCACTTTTCTTTGACAGCTCGAGTTTTTGAAAACTTACTTCTTTTTTTTTTCCTCCTGCCTGGAGACATTTTTCTTCCCAGAATGTTTAAATTCCCTCGCACTGCAGGGTAATGGAGCTGATGCTTGTTTGCAACTTTATCAGTGTATTGTCACACTTCTTCCCTCATCCAGCATGTACTAGGGGGGAAAAAAAAGAGCTTAGAAATAACAGAAGAATCTGTGACATGGTACCTGGGAAGAAACCACCTTGTGCTTCCAGGGCTGCACTGGGAGTTAGACATGACAGAGGTCTCATCCTTTTTCTGGCATTGATTTCTGCTCTGACCTTTGGCCAGTTGTTAAATCCCTGATTTTCAAAGGTGCAGAATGACTGCCACTAGGTAAAATTCCTTTTTTTTTTTTTTTTTTTTTAACTGGGATTTCCATGCACTTTTAATTATTTGACTTTAGAAGCATTTTTGTGTTGATAACCTTAGACAGAAAGATGATATAAATGCAAAATTCTGTGTTGTTACAAAACGTCTCATCCTGAAGAGGTTTCTTTCAAGGCTGGTAGTTTTAACGTTTCAATATCCAAGGTAAAATTTCTTTTTTTTTTTTTTTTTTTTTAACTGAGGTCAGTAAGAGCTTTGCAGCTGGAAGTCAGGATTTCATCTACTCACTTCAGTTGCATTTGTGGGTGTTCCAAAAATCATGCAGCTGGGGAAGGCAGACTCAATAAGGGGAAAGGTTAAGTCAAAACGAAGTTGGAAGCAGCTTTAGCTGCATTTAGTCACTTCAAGATATGATTCTGCCTCAAATGTTGTCAGACAGATTAGTGACTGATCCGATAAAGTAATGAATTACTTGTCAAGAAAAGCTGTGTCGTGTAGTGAATGATTGATTGTAAATGAAACACAAGAGCTTGGTACCTGGCATAGGTCTTGTTAACAGGAGAGATTAAGAATTATCACATGATGTCACATCAAAAAATAAGGCCACAGGAAGTGGCACGAGCTATTGTGTCTTCTGTGGGATGTCATCCAGAGTTTGTCAGCTTGGGTTTGATACCATCTATTAGGGAATGGATTCCGTTCTGAAGTTTGAAATTCAAAAAAGTATACTCCAAATATACTCCATGGGCAGGAAGAGGTCACTAGAATCTGGCTAGAAATAATATTCATTTGAAAGCTGAATTTCACATTTCTCTGCAGCTGAATACTGTTTATCTACATCTTCTTACTCCCTCAAGATAAAATAATATAAACCAAAGCAGGCTCAAATCTTGTAAATTAACGTCTTGCATTTAGTGCCAGAATAACGCTCAATTCAGGCAGACGTCTGTATATATATTTTTTTTCTATAAGCTTCTTTGTCATTAAAATGACTTTATGTACTGAAAGCTAAGAATAAGAGAAAAAGCATTTCTGGATGAAAGCTGAATAGAGCTGAGCTACAAGAGATGAGAGGGGACTTAACAACTGGCTTAAATACAATGAGCAATGCTGGAGAATGGGTGGAACAAAAGGACATGCTCCTGCCAACACAGTAGCTGGGCTGTTTGCAATAAACTAGCTAAAATAGGTACTTCCTGCTACGTGCCAAAGGAGAGAAACTTTACAGTATCAGGAGGCAAATCTCAGTCAGCATAAATTGCTGTAGCTCTGATGACTTCAGAGTTGCTAAAATGATTGTGCCAGTAAAGCATTAGAGCCTACCTGCTTGTCTATTTTTTCATCTCAGAGAAAATCAGACAGAGCCTTCACAAACTACAGAAATGAGAACGCTTCCCACATCCACATTTAAATGCATCTTCTTTGCCTACCCCCAGTTATAAATAGAACTGGTTGACATTTTTCATTCACATTGCTTGTCAATAAAAAAAATGGCCTTTCAGTTTTTTTCAGAGTATTCTAGTCCTGTTGATGTTTTGATTTGTTTGGGCTTTATTTCACCATGCTCTCTCAGATAAAAAATAAAAGCAACCTCTCCTCAACACATACTTTTTCTGTTTAATCTCTGCAAAGTGAAAAGCTTTTAGTTTTTCACAAACGTTTCATTTTTCTCATCATCGCAAGATGATGTAGGGCATTTTCCTACGCTTCCCTAATCAGACAGATCATAAATGTAATTCCGAAAGGGACTGAACATTTATATGCCTAACTAGGCCTAGGCTAATTTAATCATTAGCAATTGATGATTTAAACTGGCAATTTCTAGTGGGGATGCTAGCTCATATCAGATATCAGGAGAAAAAATGACTGCTTGATCGGATTCTGGCTGAGGTGAAGTTTTCTTCCTTGACGCCTGGAGGGCTGGCAGTCCCAGATATAAACCAGCAGAGAAGAGGGAGGATAGGTCTGACCCTGAATAGTATTTGAGATCAATTCTTTGCAAGACTTTTATTTTTTAAAAAGTTAAGCTGCCTTATCTTCTGACCAGCTCTAATTACAAATCTCAGTTGTGTTCAGAGCAGAATCTGTTCTGTAAACCGTTTTCTTCTAAAAACAGCTTTAGCAATTCTGACTCCTCTCCTTGAAAGCTTGGGTTTCCTGGTTTAGTATATTTTTGTCTTCTCCATCTTTGAGCTATTCTTTATAATTTCATTGCCAGAAGAATCTTTACATCTTTTCCTTGGTTTTTTTTTTTCTAAGTCTGTTCCTCTCCTGATATACCTCTATAATTATTTCATGGCCCTTATTATATGGGAAATTTGGCAGGGAGTCACGGGGAGAGGGTCTCCAGGGGAAACACAGCTCCTATGTGATGGGGAGGTGAAACTGCATGCAGTACAACAGATGAAATAGATGAAACTTCATGCAGTGATACAGGAGTCCGTCCACACACCACCAGCAGATGCTGGGGACAGGGGCATTCTCCATTACCCCATCCTTTCTCATCACCTCCCAAGCAAACCCATGCTGGGGACAGGGGCATTCTCCATTACCCCATCCTTTCTCATCACCTCCCAAGCAAACCCATCCCCAGTCTCTAAAGGTGCCAGATTAGCGTGGTTCCGAGTACCAGGAAAAGCTACCTGCTTGTGGAATTCTGAAGATTTTGTAGGTTCAGACTTATTCTTTCTCAGGCTTTTCCTTTCTACTAACCAGACAATGTTTGGGATGAATCTTATTTCAACACACCCAGATCAGATTTTATATTTTCCTCAGTATCATTTCATGGTTTCCCTTCCCATGTTCTCTTCCCCTCAAGCTCCTTGTGTTATTCTCCTGTTCTCTCTGGCATCCATGACTCCTCACTGTTTAATATCTCCTGCAGATTTTATTAGGGTGCCTTTACTCCTGGTTTCTGAACCGTATACAGTGGGCAGCAACACCATTTGGTCCACTGCTGTAATGGACCATGTACCTAAACTCACACCTTTAATGTTTGTCCTTCTTTAGCAATTCTTAGCAAGAATTCAGAGAGAGATGCATTTGACAGCCTCCGAGGAACCCCTCTGCTTGAATTTTTCAGAAAATATTTCACTATTTTAATGAAATATGGCATTCACAGCTTGCTCCTTAGTCCTATTGAGAGGAAACGCTTGACAACAGATACATGTAAGAAAGAGAGCCTAGGGCAGAAGACATCTATTTTTTTTCACACTGCAAGGAGATATGGGGCACGAAAGCTAAATTAAAACCGGTATCCAAAAGGAATATGGCAGCAGAGTTCATTCAGGTACAATGATGACTGTCCTGGAGAGGAGCAGACATGTATCAGTGTGATGGCAGGAGGCCTGGAGGCAGGAACACCTCCATGGAGCCTGGGCTGGGAGTGACGGCGTGTCACGGGCATCAGCGAGGATGCCTCGCCTGGAGGGGAAACCAACTGACCAGCACCAAGACATCCTCCCTGCCAAAGCGCTGACTTTGACAGCAAAAATAAACTTTCACTGCGCTCGGCTGAGGGAAATTCCTCAGCTTTGTTTTGATGTATTGAGTGTCCCTGCCCAGTGGCTGGCAGTGGGGCTGCCGGGCGGCCTGTGTGTGGGGCTGCCCCGTGGCGGACACAGCCGGTGCCAGGCGGCTCCAAGGGCCCCATGGCAGGACACAGCTGAGCCCCTCAGCCAAGCTGGGGGCGCCGGGAACGGGGACAAGAGGTTTGGGAAAGGGCGGAAGGCGGCCCAGGCAGAGGAGGAGGAAGGCAAGGAGGGAGCAGCAGCAGAGGGAGGAGGAGGGCAGGAGGTGCTGCAGGCCCGGAGCAGGGATCCCCTGCAGCCCTGGAGAGACCCCGCTGGAGCAGAGACCCACCCTGCAGCCCGGGGAGGGGGGATATTTCCTGCAGGAGCTGTGGCCGTGGAGAGCCCAGGTGGGAGCAGGGTGTCCCTGAAGGACTGCAGCCCGGGGCAGGGCCCGCGCTGGAGCAGGGAGAGGGCTGAGGAGGGAGCAGCGGCCCAGAGGGGCTGCCATGGAGGGACCCCAACACCCAGCCCCAACCCCGCCACCCTTGGCAATGAGGTATCTGGAGGGGAATCAGTCTAATCATGATGAGAAAATGGAGGGAAGAACAGATGAGTCCAAGGCCATGGCTTGCCTCATTTGTCCAAGCCCTTAGTTCCTCTTCCAAGCCCTCTGCCAGACTATCAGCACCAATCCATTCCGAGTAATCTTGGTTGACTTTCAAAGGCCGGTGTCTATTGCTATTGCAAATAAAAGATGGGAGAAAAAAACAAAAATGTTGCTGAAATTGAGGTGAGCTTGTTGGGCATATGAAATGTCTCTAAAAGGAAACAATTCAGAGAACAGTGTATCCTTGCTTAACTCCATTTATTCCACATCTGAAAGGACAATGTGTGCGCTTTGCATGCACAGTGTTGAATAGTTATGTGAGAATGTATACCAAGTCACGTCCTGGAGGTCATCATTGTCTCCTCAGGGGTACTTCAAGTACTTCAGATGTAATTTGAAATCATAAAATACCTATTTCAGCCACCAGGAGACTCGTGTTGATGGGTTGGAGGACCCTGATGCTTTCCCATGTCACTTAGCAACATTCTCGGAAGGAGGTATCTCGGCGTTGGTACCCAGCAGTCACAAGCCTTTGCACATCTGTACAAGCAGGTGTGGGGTTAAATCCCATTATACATATTATGCAAGGCAAGTGATAGACCAAGACATATTTGTTTCCTAACTCCATAATTAGGCTCCCAAATGAGTGACTGCTGATTGCTTAGCACTTTTCAAAGCCTTAAGGCTGCAATTTTTGCAAAACTAATGAAAGTGGTTTCAGGGGAACTTTACAGCTTGCACAGAATCTGAAACATTGTAGTCTTCAGGACTTTTTTTCCCCTCTAACCAAAAACAAAGATCTGGATCCACAGAAAGATAAAAATGTAAAAACAATTCAGAGAAGCTGCAGAATATTTTAATTTGAAGACAGCACATAGGGCTCCAAAAATAGACTTGCTGACAATGTAAACTTGAGTTTTAATTTTTAGGTATCCAGGATATGACTTTCATCTATGATTTTCTCATTTTGATTCATTTAGTCAGAATTTTTTTCATGTACATTGATCTGGAAAGGTTTAAATGGGTATCTTTTTGTCACAGGACAGATGTAGCAGAGTTGGAGACCAAAGCATTTTCAGTGTTGTGTTTAGTTACTCATATTTCCCTAGAAGAATTACAAACTTACCATTTTGACCAAGAAGGGGAAAATATTCCTGATATTTAGACTTATGAACTGTAGTGAACTGCAGAGGCCACGTGTGGCAGATTTTTCCTTCTTCTACCATGTCAAAAATAAAAAAAACTGGCATGTTTTGTTTTGGCATTTACTTATTTATTGTTTGACAACTCCAGAATTTAAGAGCGATATTAACACAGGAAGTGCCAGACTGAATCAGTTCAGCAATCTCTCTAATTCATTTCTGTCTCCAGGGAAGCCCAATGCTAGAATAAGAAGGCACAAAAAGCCCTAGAGCAGGCAGTTATGGAATAAATTTCCTTCTTTTTTAATATATGTTACAATAAGAAGGATATCAGTGATATCTAGCCATGGGTCTGCATATTCAGTAGAGTTATTCCCTGCCTTACTTTTGTCCACCAGTGTTCCTGGAAATTAAAAGAAGGAATGCATACGAGAATGCCCAGTGCAAGTGCCTCTGATCTTTGGAAATAATTGAATGTGGATCCAAACCTGGCAGCCCTATCGTGTACTGAAGTCTCGTAAAATCATCCTATCCATCAGCAAGACAGGGAAAGAGAAACGTGGAAGAAAAGGTCACATTACCAGGAAGCAGCTGGCATGATTCCACAAGGTTCACTTTATTTAGTAAAACAGTTTCTGTTTTACAAATTCCAAATCCGTGCCAAAATTTGATGGCACAGACATGCACTGAATTTCACGCTTAGATATATACTGTATCAGGGTGACATTTCAGAAATGATATGCAAGGAGTTACACACACATGACTGTAAATAATTGTGGTCCAATTCCCCAGAGACGGCACTAAACTCTTACTACATCCTCTGCAAACACTGCCACAAGGCACCGCAGATTGGCTCTACAGTGTACACACACATAAACCACCTTGCTTTAGTAGAAAGGCTGAAACATTTATTAGAGGAAAAGATTATAATGACACAGTTTAAACACTGTTAACTAAACAGGAATTGATGGGAAAAAAATCAGCTTGGTGAGAGGCAAGTTCTTCCTTCATCATATTGACAGCAGTGCTTCTACCATTACAGAAAAATCCATTTTTTGTTTCCACCACTCTTTTCTCCTTAGGCCCTTAAAGAAACTCAAATAATCAGAAACTCAACCATTTCAGAGTATCTTTTGCAAAACTCCTTGTTTTTGTCTTCCTGACCCGATATACAGATCAACAGATCCAAATACTTAGAGGTCCTTCAGTGTGGACCTCCACAAAACCCAGCTCTTCCACCAGTCTCAAAGAACCATTTCAGAACGAGAACTGCCCCATCACTGCAGACAGAGAAAAAACACCTCCAAAAGAAATCTACAAATGTCATTTTTCAGTAGTGGTAATCACTTCGCCTTCATCTCCAGATTTTAACCAAGAATCTCTTAACAAATAAAGACAGTCTCAGCAGAATTTTGCCACACACTCTTCTGAACACCATGAATTCTCCCCATAGCATCTTCCTGATAAGAGGAGACATCTACTCTCTAGTTTCCTCAATTAAAAAAATTCTCCTTTTGGACTGGACCATGGGGGTTGAGTAGTGTGTAACCTTAAGGAAGTTTCTCATGATCAGCCTATAGAGTTAAGGTTTGTGTGGTTTTGTGGTGCTTTTTTTTCCCTCTTTCCACAAATTGTTTGGAGACAGATCTCAGGCAATGTTGATGTGTCTGAAGACACTTCACAAACAGAAAGAAAAATTCATTGCTCACATTACTTGCTCCAAATCATCCACTCAGCTCTACTGCTGACAACTTGGAGTTCATCCAAAGGTTCCACGCTCCACGTTGGGTTCGGGAGCACACATTCTCTAAAGAAATGTTTTTGCATGTTAATGACTCATTTCCCTTCAGTAACCAGCTACACGTGTCTGTAGAAATCACACCAAGTCTAAGATTCAGTTGCCTAACAGCTTCAATGCAACATCATACATCATAAATCATATTTTCAGATGCAGCAATCTGTCTCATCCTAATTCTGAGACTGCTAAGAACATCCATACTAAGTCTATAAATCACAGCACAGGTGCAGTCCTCTGTCACACAAAGGCTGATCTGGAGCTGCGTAAACTTCTTCTTCTACCGACTCCCAGGTAGAAACAAGAGAAATCCACCACTCTTTTAATTCATAACATTTTTTTTTTTTATTTATTTTGAGGAGATAGTTTTTCAAAACATCTGGATGAGCAAAAAAGTGCTGCTTTGGTTTTTTTTGATAAGAGAAAAAGCCTATCCTGCAAGGTGCAGGTGCAACAAAAGCATCAGGGATTCTTAGTTTTAAAGGAATGGGGTCTACATTTAAAGGAACGAGGTCTAAAAGAACGGGGAAATGGTTTACTGACATGAGAAATGATCAGCATCTTTGAGAACACTCTCCACAGGGAGGGGAAAGGTAAACAGGATGGGAGAAACTCTGGGAAGATTAAGACTCTCTTTAACTAATCTCAGCTAGTGTACGGTCCTCGAGGACAGCATCCAGCCACTGCACAGCAATCCCTTATCTTCCAGGACAACAAGCTGTCTGGGGAGACTCATCTCAGGGTCCTCCATTTTTGTTGTATGCTGCTGGATAAGGAAGTTTTGCTCATGTTTTAAAGCTGATCTCCATTCCCTGCAAGATTTTCTTGGGAGATGGTTTAATACATTTCCGAGGAACCCAGAATTTATTTCTGTTTTGGCAAATATTTTCTCTCTGCAAAATAGGCTTTGAGTAGTGCTGAAACTAATCCCAAATGTAAATCTATTTTCTGACACACTTAGATCAATGATTTGAACCCATTTCTCCACCTCTGGTTTAGCTTTAGGCTAATCAGACAAAGAGTCTCTCTTTGCTCCTCTCAGTGGAGCAACTTCATTTCTCATGCTTTCCGGAGAGGGTGTCCCATCCTATGCTGTAGAAATTAATGATGGATATTCACCAGCAAAGCACTGTGAACAAGACTCAGATCACCTAATTTTAATCATCTAGTTGAGTCCTCTAGGCATCTGTAGCAGAAAAGTCATCCCATAGGGGAAGTCTAAACAGAAATAAAGGGTTTTGTCTGTCTCCATGGGCAGATAGTAGCTCCACAGATGGCTCCATGTAGGTGAAATATATACTGTAAAATACAGGAAACAAAATTTCTAGCCTTCTTTCCAAATATAATAATTAATATAGGGAACAGGTTTAAATGCTGAGCCTCTTTCAGTTATAACAAGGAATTACTTTCCTTTTGGATTGCTGATTGCTCTTGCTGATTTCTGTGATGGAAGTACTCTGGCAGATATGTGGGCATACTTTTCCCACACTTGGTAGCATTCTCCTTCCCTAAGGCAATTCATCCTAGGGGTGAAAAAAAGTTTATATTCTTCCTTTCTTTACAGTAGGAATATTTAATAAGCAAAAGCAGTTCTTAAAAAATATATATATTGATCACATCTATACAGCCTAGAGTGGCGCATTTACAGCTATATAATGAAATATCTTTCAAGCTTCTGGTTTATTCCCTGAAAGAGAATGAAATGTATAATTAGGGTTAATTTTTCATACAACCTTTCTGGAATATTTTTATGCGCACGATAATAGGTTAGTTTCCAAAAAGGGAAAAAGAAAGATGAGGCAGCAATGAAAATGGAGATTCATATGTCCTAGAAGTCTTTTTCTAGGTCACTATGGGAGGACAGGGCATTGCAAAGGCAAAGGAAACATTTGCAGATTTCTTCAGGAATTCCCAGACGTGTCCTCCCGGCACAGAATACCTCATTACATTCTCCCAGCATTATGTGCATCAAGGAGGGTATCACGGCATTCATGCCATTGCTGGGAACTACTGAACAGTTCCTCACATCACATTGTTCATTCCCCCAGACAACAGCCCTGGTCTTATTCTCTGCTAATGTCCTGAAGAGTCTGCTAAACACCTGCTACAGCATATGATTAAATTGTACTGTGTTGGCATTAAATCTGCAGTGCCAGGAGGGGCATTGCAGATGTTTCTTTTAAACTAATCAGAAAGGAGAAATATGGCACATAAAATATAACCAGTGTCTCTACTGTACTCTTTCAAGCCCTGACATAGGCAACTCCTGAAGAATTTTTGGTGTGCTGCTTGCAGTAACACCTAGAGCTACATACAGAATATGCCCAAGGGTAATGATTTTTCTTACTCTGGAGCCTTATTAGCAATTTTCCAGACTCTTTCATACTTAAGATTGAATTTCTCTTTTTTTTTATTATTTTATTTTGTGTTCAAAGTATAGTTGATCATTTATTGATAATGACCTGATAAACCTCACAGGTAATTTTATACCTTAAACAAATATATAGCCTTAGTAACGTTTTGTTCCATCCAGAGTCCTCTGATGGTATGGTGCCCAGGGTATGTTTAACTCTGTGGGCAACTGTGTTGACTCATCTTATCACAGGCTAAAAAAGGGAATATGTGGGAAACAGAAAAGTTTGACTTTTATTATGTAGCTGGAGAGATAAATCCTTATTTGGTTTTAGCAGAACATCTGTTATTATATGTAGTTTAATTTGGTCCCAGCTGCAAACTCCAAGTGCTAAAGTTTTGTAACATTGCACAGCTCAGTGCTGTGCAAGTTTTTGGCTTTACCCTTCTGGGTTGAAACCTGGTCTGTACTGAGGTCAAAGCCCGGACTCCCTCTGAGTTTGGCAGAGATGTGGCCTCATTCCCACAGAACAGTGCAGCAGCAGACAAGCTAAGTTACCTGAACTTTGATGTTGCCTCTTCTTTGTTGCCCACCATGACCAATATTATCTCACCAAAGCAAGGCTCTCACTCCCAGGTGTGTAGAATAAACCAGAGATGAGGTAGATGAGTCACCTTGATCTGTTTACTTTGCTGTGTGTATACAAACTGAATCATTTGAGTCCTTTACATAATATCTTTGACGCTTTTTTAAGAAGGAGAACTTGTCCCACCTCAGTGCACTGTCAGGACAACCTATGTCCTGCTAGCAATGTAAGTGGATTAAACATCAGTAGGGACACCGTAATTTTAGCAGGATTCTTAGATATGATTACTCAAACACGGACTTTCCAAATTCAGGTGTTCAAATGCAGGTGTCAAAGTTATTTCAGAAGGGATGAGAGCCCTTAAGAGGTGTGAAGTGGGATGTTTTTAACTAAATATGAGTATTTATAGAGTTAGACTTTTACCTCCGAGCAAGTCACTGTGGGATGTCTTTGCAGTCAGCAGAGAGCTAGTCAGTGGAGTTAATGTAGTTCGTGGCATGATTCAGCTCACCCTAAAGGAGAGAGCTACATTTGGTCAGATGACTCATACACTAATCTCCATGGACTATATTGATCAGGTCACCATTGACTATAATAAAAGTCTAGGCAAGTGGTAGACACCTAATGTTAGGTCGGCTGAATCATCTAACCAGCTGGCTTCCAGCCTAACCTTCCCAGGGCCATTAACTGAGATCCTCCTAATGCTCTGCTAGGAACATCAAGGACTCTGTGTTCATCAGAAGAGATGAAGGCATGTCCACATTGAACCATCAAGAAGGGAGGTAGAAGAGATAATGGGGTTATGTCCTTGACTAGGTGGAGGAAGTGTGGAGGATTGTGGAGACAGCTGAGTTTTCTGTGGGTTTTATGGCTGGATACTAAGAAACCTGATGGCAGATCTCTACAGTAATGACAGGAAAGATCCTGTGCACTAGACCTAGCTAATCGTCACAGTCGTGAGTGACTTACCCTTCACCTGATGCAGGAAGCACCTAGTTTGTTTTGTTAGACCATCCTTTAGACATCAGGAGGTGCAATGGCAAGAGATGAATGCAATGATTAAGATTAGAATCACAGCACCCGCTCTGCTGAGGACACACATCAGAATGGTGCATTGACAGTAAAAACCTAAAGTGTTCTAGGTATTGTTGAAAAGTTTTTATTACATTTTAACCTTTTTAGAAGCAGATTTTTACCACAGCAGACATTACATAATAACACTTTGAATACCAAATGAAAATATCGAAAGGAAACTTCATAGCCAAATGAAAAATTTTAATATTTGATTCTGCAGATGTCGAAAGGTCAGAATTTTCCTCCTGGGCTTTCTTCTAAAACAGAATTTGTGAAAAGGAATCTGAAAAACCTGATCTGCAAAACATTTCAAATCACGGTGTGCTCTGACAAAAAAAGTTTTCATCAAGCTTTTTCTGATCTCCTTTGGTATTTGCATCCTTGTATATCTCTCTTCTTAATATATAAGCTTGTTATAAGATAAAATTAATGTTATTGTTAAAGGCAACTTTCAGGCCTCCCTCAGGTAGGCTGGCAGCTTGCAAAGCCAGCTTTGTTGTGGCCTATTTATGTAGTATTTTCATTTTGATTTATTATATTAAGATCTATGGCATTTAAGCAGGACTGGTTCTCAGCCAGTCTGTGAGCCTGGACTTACAGCACTCAGAGGGAGCAGGTGGAGAAAGGAAACAGCAAAATCTGTCACCAGCTAAGTTAATTCAAGCGGGAGATCTGCAGTTTCTGATTATTCCACACATAAAGGAAATCCAGTCTCTGAGATTAATGGTTACAAATACTTCTGTGGATATCAGACACCTAAGAAAAGACCTCACTAGGAGACAGAAGTGCTGGGACAACAGATAAGCCCTGTGAAGGATGAAATACATAATACTGAAGAAGAGATGAAAGGAAAGGAGAGGCTTTCAGCCCAACTGGATTTTTTCAGCTTAGAAACAGTACTTCAGGATTTGTGAATAACTGAAGATAAGAAAAAAATCAGATTTGTTTGCACTGGAAACATAACTTTAAGTACCACCCACTGAAAATGCCCTCTGAAGTATAAGGGATTCCAAAGGATCCCATTGGTGTCTGGACTAGTATAAACGTAACAGTTCATTCTCCTCACCAGCTGCAAATCTGCATAGTGCACCCCTATCATCAAAAGTGGGAGACACACATTAAGGTCTGAGCCAGTGCACCAGGACAGGAGGAATAACATTTCCCTGCGGTCAGTGCAACCCAATGAGGGTGACATATTTGAAGTTCCTTTATGCCGATGGTTTCCCGCATTGTGATGCCTGGTACAGCTGCCCCAGGACAGACCACTAGTGCAGACAGGCTGCTACTCCTGCTTTGTACAAAGTCTGCAGCTGCTCCCATGGCAGAGAGCAGCAGACCTCACACCATCTCAGCTGTGGTGGCTCAGGCCATGGCCTCTTTACTAGCTGTTTGGCAAGGTGCAGTTTAACGAGTGGATGGTGGCCAGTTACTAACACCAGGCCAAAGCTCTGGTGTGACCAGCACCTTCCTTTTGAAACAATGCAAAAAAAGAAGTAATTTAAAGCTAGAGAAAATCAAGCCGCATTGGTGAAAGAATAGCCACTAGGTCAGCAGTATATTTTCTCCAGGTCATGAGTTTGCACTTCATTTGTGCAAGTGAAGCTCCTGCTTCCAGAATCAAGATTAAACTCATCGCTTAACTCCGTCCAGTCCTAGGTCCCTCTATTTTTCCTCTGATGTTTGTTGAGTATGAGCAGCCAAGCTTGGAACTGAATATTCAGATGATATTTTTCTTAGGGTAAACGTCTGGGAATCAGGATACATAAACTATTTTTATACTAACAAATCACATGTGCTTAGGACCATTCTCTGGCACTGAGGCAACTGGGCATTGAAAGGGCTACTCCAAAGTGTCCAAACTACCTCACTCTCTCACCCTCCAGGAAAGCGTAGCTGCATGGAAACCGCTTGTTTGGGAATGGTTGCTTGCCTGTGCTAATTACTGAGCTGTGATAAGGAACGGTTTGGGACAGAGCTGGTTGACTAAAGGGATACCAGGCACAATTCCAGCGATTTAACAGGGTAGGCAATGGAGTTTCAGTGCCAAGGGATATTTTCTGGCTCCGTTTAATTTGCTAGTAGTCCCACATTCTCAATTCTTGACGCACACAGGCTTGTGTGTCACAGTGTGGCTTGATTGGTGGGTGCTGGATGCTACGTCTACTATGGAAAGCACTGCAGTGCTGAGCCTACACTGAAGATTGAGCTCCCAGTCCTGTAGAGCACTTCTGCAGGGGTGAAGGGCTTACTCTGGTCCAGCTCTAGTCTGGTCCTAAGCACTGAAAGCTCAGTAATGGTAGGAGGGCATCTTCCAGATGGTAGGAGATGAGGGCATCTTCCAGAGACCGTCTTCTGCTTTGGTCTCACCTGAAATGGATCTGGTTTGTGCACTTAAGCACTGCTCTGGGATTCAAAACATAGGGCAGTAAAAAGGGATGACTGAAACTATTGCTTCAAAACTGCATTTTAGATACTAATTAAATTTCACTGAATTTCACTGAATTTCTAGAGTTGGAAGGGACCATAGAGATCATCTAGTCCAACTCCCCTGCTGAAGCAGGATTGCCTAGAGCTAGAGCATGTTACTCAGGACTGCATCCAGGCGGGTTTTGAAAATCTCCAAAGAAGGGGACTCCACAACCTCCCTGGGCAGCCTGTTCCAGGGCTCCGTCACCCTCACCGTGAAGAAGTTTTTCCTCATATTTGAGTGGAACCTCTTATGTTCCAACTTGTGCCCGTTGCCCCTCGTCCTCTCAGTGGGAACCACTGAAAAGAGTCTGGCTCCCTCCTCCTTCAACCCTCCCTTGAGATACTTGTAGGCGTTGATAAGGTCTCCCCTCAGCCTTCTCTTCTCCAGACTAAAGAGTCCCAGCTCTCTCAGTCTCTCCTCATAAGGGAGATGCTCCAATCCCTGAATCATCTTTGTAGCCCTACGCTGGAC
>NW_015094509.1:24476398-24604663 GCF_001431845.1 Calidris pugnax | reverse complement strand
CACAGCCAGTTCTCAATCCACCTCACTGTCCCCTCATCCAGCCCATACTGCCTCAGTTTCCCAATGAGGATGTTATGGGAGACAGTGTCAAAAGCCTTGCTGAAGTCAAGGTAGATGACATCTGCTGCCCTCCCCTCATCCAACCAACCGGTTATGGCATCATAGAAGGCTATCAGATTGGTCATACATGATTTACCCTTGGTAAACCCGTGTTGCCCACTTCCAATAACCCCCCACTCTTCAACTTGTTTGGAGATGACATCTAGAATGAGTCTCTCCATCACCTTCCCAGGGACAGAGGTGAGACTAACTGGTCTGTAGTTCCCAGGGTCCTCCTTCTTGCCCTTTTTGAAGACTGGAGTGATGTTGGCCTTCCTCCAGTCCTCAGGCACCTCTCCTGTTCTCCATGACTTCTCAAAGATGATAGAGAGTGGTCCAGCAATAACATCTGCCAGCTTCCTCAGCACACCATCAAGCAAAATATGGCACCCACACATTCAGGTCCAATTAAAGGTGGTCACTTCCTGAATTTTTGTGCCTAATTTCAAGTGTTCTTCTTTCAAGTTACAAACAAACTCTTAGTTTTCGTTAGTTCTTGGTGTATTCCATTATGATCAAACTCTTGGGTTCTCGGTGTATTTTTTTCCTTATAAACCACTGTTAATAGTAAGACATGTATACACCTGACTGATCATACTTAAGAATTGTATACCGGTAGAATACTGCATTGCTGAATTCACCTTTGCTATGCTTGATTATTAATACTTAATTATTAATCTAAGCTGTTGTTTCTTTCTCTTGACAATGTAAAAATAGCTTTTTTGAAAAGTATTTTTCAGCTCTTGCAGGAGGTTTGCCGATTAGACAGAGACGGTAGGGCTCACCCAACCCACGGGGCAGTAATTCTTTATTTTGATACCATATACAAACAAAACCAAAAGCCTCACTAAGTAATTGATCAGGTCAGTTATTTTTTTAATGTAAGGAAATCCCATAAGCAATAGTCTGAGAGGGGTCTGTCAGGGTTGGAGGATGTCATTTGATAAGAAAAAAGTGCATAACTGCTCTCTGACTTTCTGATTGCAAGGGCAGAGTGAACCAGCAGGGCCCACAGACCCCTTACTGACACTTTTTCTGAAAATCTGCATTCAGTTTTGTCTCGGAATGGATTGGATGGACCTGCTCTCTTCCACGATCTAAGACATTGACTGCCCGGCCACTGTCATGGGTAAGAAGTTGCAGCTCTTATGGAAATGCCTCTTGCCTTCAAGTGACCCTGAAAACTTCTATTAAATTATTACTATATAAATATGCAATCAGTGAAAGAAAAGTATGCATACTTCAGTCTCTGAGACACAGGTTGAAATCCCCATCTGACAACCAGCTATCTGCTAAACTGAGGTGGTGGCTGAGATGACGGGGTTCATTTTGCTTCTTGGCTCTTTGGTCACTCTTTCAGGTCACAGTTTGTGAGGTTTGTTTCTGCAAGCACAAGAGAGAGAATAAAACAGTAAAAATGACACTTAGAGATGATCCTTTCCCTCTGGTAGCCTTTAGTATCACAAGATTCACAGTAAAATTCTGAATATTATTTGTTTAATTTTAAGTTCATTTGACTTTGTTCCATACTTACAAATCACCAGACATTTCAGTAACTCTCTCATTTAGGAAACTTCCTGTAGGGACCTGTATGGTCACCTTTGCAAGACCAAATTTTCACTCAAGCATGATCTTCTAGAAACAACACAGCTCACCATTTCTGCTTGGAAATAAAAAATACAATACTACTGGGTGGAACTACTCAAAGTAGTAAGCCCTGAAATTGTTAATAAGTGTTTGCAGTTGCACACTGAAATCTTTGTGAGACTGGATACCTCATTCACACTAGAACAGCCATCTGCATTTCTGAGGGCTGAGAGAGATAAATGAATAGCAGTTTATGATTGTGTTGTTGTTCTTTTTTTCCAGAAGACTTCAATTTACTACTTCTCCTGGGAAGAAAACAACATTTTCAAAAGCACAAAGAATGTGCGGATGCCCAGCTCTTATTGACGTCTTTGAAAGTTGCCATTTAAGTACGATGATTTACTTAAAAGCCATATTTTGCTTGATTCTTTATCAATTGGCTTCATTAAGTCTTTAAAGATATTGCCTCCTCCGAATTAATTCTGACCAAAAAAAAAAAAAAAAGGGCCAGGACATTTCAGTCATTACCTCTCAAAACACTGCAGTCACAACAATGTAAGATACGCTGTTTTCAGTCGTTACTTCAGAACACTGAAGTTTATTTTTATAAGGTTGCTAGGCAGTTAAACCACCTTGAAAGAAAGGAACTAGCTGTGTGAAAGCATGTGCAACAAAGTTATTGATGGAATACTGAATAAAGAAAAAAAGGATAGGTGAGAGCTAAATCTGGAGATACTTACTGTTGCACTGGTACTGTTTTCCAGCAACACTGACATTTCAGTCTGCAGTTTTCAACAGCCACTGCAATATAATTTAAGCCCCCAAAATAAAAACTGTCAGTGCTTTCTTACCCAGGAGATGAGGAAAAAGTTGATTCTAAAACAATATTTTTCTTTGCTCCAACTTTCTAAGTCTCACAGGTGCATAGTAAATTGTACTTAATCTCTTCCTGCTGGAAGAGGACTTCCTCACTGTCTTTGATGCAAACCTGTAGAACCACAAGAATAACTTAGGTGTAAAGGGACCTCTAGAACTCATCTACTCCAACATCTTGTGCAAAGCAAGGCCAGCTTCAAAGCAAGATCTGGCCTGAAAACCGCCATGAGTATAAGAAGTCCAGCATTGTCTTGAGTCAGAAGGGTTGTCAGTCACATAAGTATTGACCATTTACAAATCTACTAAATCCCATGTTTTTTTCTCTTTTTGACCTCGTGTCTGTGTAGAGCAAATGGGAATATTACTTCTGGTCAAGGCAAACATGAAAAAGCATCGTCATCTACTCTGTGTCCCAGCCCCGCATTTATATACTTTTGCAGTATATAAAATATACATGAAAAAAAAAGCATTCTTCCTTCCCCAGGCCAGTCTCAATAAGGCCATAGTTCACATCCATTATTATAATTCAAAATAAATCTACTAAAACTGGCTGAAAGGCTCATGGAGGACTGTTTAAAATATTACTAAACATTACTACATACAACAGTAATGTTTTATTTAAGAAATATTTCCAAAATGGAAAATACAGAAAGTTTAAATTTTAGAATTTTTGTGATTTTTTAAATGAAAATTCTTCATTGAAGGACAAACTATGAAAGAGTTTATTATCAGGGTTTTAAGTAAACTTTAGTTTCTAATTCATAATATCATTTAACAAGGTGACTCCAAGGTGTGGGGTCAGTCTAGAATGTGCTCTTTGGTTTGTTTGGGATTTTTGGCTGTTACTGTGTCCTCAGCATCCTCAACTCATTTAATGTTCCATGGAAGTCAGTGCAACAAAGCAACAACGATGATTCCATACAGGTAGTTCTAACTTTGCCTCTTATGATTTAAATAAATTAAAACCCAGAAAAAGTGAGGGGAGCAATGAAATATTTATTTTGGGGTTTTTTTAATAATCCCAGGAGTGTAAGGTATAAATCTTAAAAGAAAAACATCCCCTAATGCAAGATGCAGGTCAAAATGAAAAGAACTTGGCAGCGGTTTGTGCTCAAAGTACTCCATATACATTTTCTGGTTACAGTTGAGCAGATAAGCCCAGCTCCTGCGGAAATGAATAGGAGCTGGCACATAAGTACCTGTAAGAATCCACTCCGCAGACCATGATAAAACATCTGGTTTATCATCGGCAGCAGAACCAGGAGAATTAAGTAGTTAATACTTCAAAGTGATACAAAATGTGGCTGTAAATTCGACAGAGCTTTCTGCTGGAGACCATGTAAGGACACAATAATAACAGCAAATTGATTCACCTAAACCTTTGCTTTGCATTTGCTATAATACAGGCTTTCCAGTAAACTACTTCAGCTCTCTTCCACATTAACAATAACTACTTCACTGGCTGTTGAATGAGACACACTTACAGACACAGATGGGGAAAAAAAAAGGAAAAAAAAAAAGATAAATATTACAGACATGGGGGAATGTATTCCTTGTTGGAACTCCCATTTGCTACAGTTTCATAAAGATATAGAATTTGGGTCAATGTAATACAGCAGATCCATGTAGTGCCTTAATACTATTGTTTTTCTCTTTTACAGCCTGCTGAGATATAAGTGATTGAAAAACTACTCCATTAAAACCAAGCAAATGCGTTTCCCACTGGTTTTACTCTCTTCCCTTAAAAGAACCATGGCTGCTTTTGTTCTCACTGGAGAATTAACTGCACAGATTTTATAAAGCTCATTGTGCCAGATGCTGCCACTACCAAAGTTAATGTCAAAACATCTCCTTTTCCGCAGTCTTCTCCATAAAGATGGTATCTCACTTGTCTAGAGAGCAGCGTTGCAAGACCTATCACCCCATGGTCCCACGTGCAACCACGCAACCTGAGCCACGATGCCCCATGCACCTCGGCTGGTGGGGTAGGAAAGCAGAGGTGGTGCTTGCAGCGCGTGCTTGGAAGAGCCTCAGATGCAGAGGAGGCCTGTGACAAGGTCTCTTCCCAAAGGCAGCTATCACGAGGACCCTTCAACATCATCTGACCCCCAACACATGTGCACAATGGTCTTCCTACCATCTGACATCAAATACAGGCTTCTGTCCATCTTCCACATGGATTTGCAAAGAGGAAGACTGCAAATTTAATTTTTTTACTTTCATGGTGTCCCTTTGCAACCTTCCCTGTTTGGACAATCCACCCTTATAGTCACTGTATAGTAAGGATTTTATCCGAGTGGATGAGTTCCCTGCTCTGGCTCTGGCTGGTCCCTTCTGAGCCGTTTCTGCAGCACCCAGTTCCACCATGAGCCGTGAGTGGGGCAGTTGCAATCTAGTTTGTAAACAGCTACTGTGTTCTCACTGCGATTAAATTCTCGTCAATTCTGAGGTTTTACCAATGTCATGCAAATAACGACAGTTGTAAAAATAATAATAATAAAAAAAAAGCTGAATTGTAAACTTCACAGTTCATGAGGTTTTTCCTCTAATAATAAAATGATTTATCTGCATATGAAAGGAGGCACATTGCTTTCCTCAGAAGAAGCTTTCTCTGTGTCTCAAAACCCCTAAATGCCATCGGCTGGAAGACTGAAACAAAATAAAGATGCAGAAATCTCAAACTTTGCTGCAAAATCTTACCCTGAGGTAAAATTGATCCACTCTGCTGTCACAGAAGCTCAGGGAGGTCAGACACTAATTCCCCAAGTATGAGGCAGACCATGATTGCTGTGACAGCATTCGCAACATGCTGGATTTTATCTTTATATATGTTATTATTTCTCCTAATGTTTTGCAACTACAATCTTTTAAAAAATGAGCCACCTACATCATGCAGAAGCTGCTACCTTAGGGGAGCTGAAGTCTCTGGTCACCACCAGACTTCATCATTTGTGTTCTTTGGTCCATCTCTGCAGTCACTGTAGCATCAAAAAGCAAAGTGAGGGAGGATGAGAGGGAGGAGACCTTTCCTGCATGTCTGCCAGCTAGAATAAAATGTGAGCATCTCAACAGGTGGTTGTAGGTCTTCATCTTTTCACTTTCTGCTGCAGAGGGCACTGGCTTCATGGCCATAAATCAGGCAAGGTGCAGCTCTTGACTCTTCCTACCCCTCTGCCATGCCTTTTCTGTCATTCAGATCAATCACTTGAAGTGTCTGTAGAGCTAGTTTACTGCTCCAGATGCTGCCAAAGCAAATGAGTCATGGGCAAATTTGAAGGCATTTGGTCACAGGAAGCCTATTGCTTGTGAACAGATCTGGATATGTTTATATGAGAAATCTGGTCTGGTGGTTGAACCCCAGCTGGCAGCTCAGCCCCACACAGCTCGCTCACTTGCTCTGGAGGGATGGGGGAGAGAATCAGAAGGATAAAAGTGAGAAAACTCATGGGTTCAGACAAAGGCAGTTTAATATGTAGAGCAAAAGCCATGCACATGCAAGAAAAGCAAAACAAGGAATTTCTTCCCCACTTCTATGGGCAGGCAGGTGCTCAGCCATCTCCAAGAAAGCAGGGCTTCATCATGCCTTACAGTTACTTGGGAAGACAAATGCCATCACTCCAAATATTCTTTCTTTCATTCTTCTTCCCCAGCTTTGTATGCTGACATGACATCAATGGTATGCAATATCCTTTTGGTCAGTTGGGGTCAGCTGTCCCAGCTGTGTCCCCTCCCAACATCTCCCACACCCCCAGTCTACTTGCTGGTGGGGTGGGGGGAGGAGCAGAAAAGCCCTTGACTCTATGTAGGCACTGCTCAGCAGTAAAGAAAACATCAGTGTGTCATCAGCACAGTTTCCAGCACAAATGCAAAACACAGCACCATACAAGCTGATAGGAAGAAAATTAACTCTTTCCCAGCAAAACCAGTACACCTGGCCATCTGTGTTTGCAAGTCTTTAGAGAGACAAGCCTTTTAAAACAAAAGCAGCAACATGCCCGGGATGAAGTTATCAGTGCAGGAGCCATGCATTGGCCCCTCTGTGTCAAGCTTTCAATATCTATTTAACATCGTAAAACATCCCTTAAGCAGCCATAAATGCAAGCAAAACAGCATTTTTCTTTTTTCAGATTTAAAGGGAGGAGCCCTGTGAAAATGTCAAAATGTCACTGCGTACCTGATATCCCACCCCTCCTCAAGCTCTAAACTTCAGATGGGCCATCTGGATTTCCCCAGGTCAGGCTGGACTATGAATTTCAGGTGTGGCAAATAAAACATTATTCATCATAACATTATCTTTGTAAAGAACACACCAACTTTCTTTAGCCCCAGGCAAACAAAGAGACAATTTTAGTTCCTAGACGGAACGCTATGACCCTTCTGTTTATGGCCCAGACCCAGTGACAAATTCAGCACTGATGGATAAATAGGTATTTTGAATGTCCACTGCTGTCAGAACCAAGCCTCAATAACAATTAGATTTATTTTTTTCTCTTCTCATTGCACTTGGCAGACTGAGGATGCTGACTGAAGCCAGCTTTTAGAAAGGTGAGGAAAATGGTTGGCCTTGTCACAACTCACCGGTCAGCCAATGTTCCACACCATTTATTAACTTTAATATGGGATGTCCATCCCCAGATGTGAATTTCTGAAAATTCATATATCCTGGCAGCGCCTTCTCCCGATTCATCAGCTAAGATGCTGAAAATCGTGGGGGAAGTACACACCATAAATTTAATCACACTGAATAATAGGCTAGGACTTTGGGGGTTTGCTCAGGTCTATTGGAGTATTTATGTCCAATATTATGTTCAATAATGCTCAGGGTTTATATATATTACTACTAAATCCAACATTCTTGATTTGAGCATAAACATGAGATGAAACTTCTCACAGCCAAAGAAATAATAACTCTAACTGGAAACATGAAACCAGGGCCCGATGCTCAGCTGCAGCAAAATAAGATCTCATTTAATGAAATATCCGGAGTTGTGCTATTTTGGACCAAAGTATTTCAGGACTTTGATGTTTGTTAGTATAATGTGATAACAGCAAGTGTTTCTGGGCAGCTGGCATAAATTATAGTAGTTTTGACCTTCATAGGATCTGTCTTATGATGTAGCTTTTTCTCTGGGTAGCTTTACGAACCCACTGCCACTAAACAGAAGGTAATCAGGAGTTCATCCTCCCTCCCATTTTGCCAATGAAATAACCTTTCCCTTACACCCTGAGAAATTGATACAGTTAGAAGCAGCACTGGAAGCAGAAAATACTGTTTATTTTCCAGTTCCAGCAAAAGTTTGCAAAGCCAGCATCTTTGGAAAAACAAAGAGCAAACAAACAAAAAAAAAGCCACAACAAAAAAACCACCCCAGGTTTTAACTTGTAAACTGAGCACATCTGATATGTAATTAGGGAGTGCAAACAAATTAACTTTATAACCTAAGGGTGACATTCTTAAAGATTATAAATTTTCTGCCTGAGATCTGTTGGAAAGATGAAGACTATCCCAGGAGAAGAGGTGAACCCCTTCCATGGAAATATTTCAAAACAGACAAACCACACAGGAGCACACTGTCTGGTCCTGGTGAAAGGTTGACCAGCAAACTAAGAGTCCTTCCACTCTCTTAATTTCCTCCTTGAATATCTTAATCTCAGAAGAGTATGCATCCACAAAGGTGTGGTTTTATATGGTTATGAAATTTATGTTACTCACTGACTTCCTGAATACCATCCACTTTCTTATCCGGATTTCTGTATAACATGAAATGACAAGCCCTGAGCAAGTCATTACTATTTGATGATTATGAATTAGCTGACCTCAGGCCACAGAGAAAGGTAGCACTACCTGGCAGACCTCAAGGTGTTTTAGACAACAAACATATCGTAATGTTCTGATCTGCAGCTGGACATTTCTGCTAGCTTAGTAGTCAGGTGTTTCATCTTTCCAAAAAAGAAATGTTCACTAAGGAAAAAAGAGGAGACCTCTTCCTACACTTAGCCAAGCAACACTATTTGCTAGAGGCTATCAGTGCAATCAGAGCTTTATTCTCTTCTGCTGACTGCCATAAAAAATACTTTTAATGCAGGAAACATTAAGAAAGCCCATTTCAAGTATAATGGGCCATAGGCTAAATCAAATATCGAGTGCTGTACCATATAAATTCCTGTCTGCTTCCAGAAAACAAGTAAGGGACCACCAGCATTTCCCTGCACAGGGAATGCAAAGCAGCAGCAACGTCTCTAAAGCAGGAGTAAGTACCCTTCTCCTCCCCTCCTTTTTACTGCTTACACCTTTAACATGTGCAACGCAGCCCTTTCCATGCAAAATCCTCCTTCCAGAGCTTGAGAGAGCCCAAAGTAATTAAACCTCAGTCTGAGGCAGCCTTGCCAGTTAAAGGACTAAAATCTAGCCCCTCTCCGTCTATTCATATATTATTTAATCTAACTTGATGTGTTTCCCAGCTCTGCAGTGAGTGGAAGGGATTGCCAAGGCTCTGAATGGGGCTTGGGCACCTCCACTGTCAGACACAGCACACCAAGGACCCATCTGCCAGAGCTTCCCAATGAGCGTCGGTGAACAAAGATAGGGAGCAAAGGAGGGAAAGAGGTCATCACTTGCCACTACCTTTTATAGCAGATATAAGGATAAATGAGCCTCTTTCTTGGGGGAAAGATGGAAATGCTTGAAACCCTTCATTCATTGCAAGGAAGGGGCAAGAGGGACTGTGAGTCCTGTTCTTTCAGAAGGAAGCCTCGAGAAACCCCTTATGGCCTATGAGATGTGAAGTAGGTTGGATACGCCTCCTCCCTCCTACTTCTACAGAGAGAGTGCAGAAGAGATTAAATTTACAGTATGGTTGCTCTGAAAGTGTGGGACACTGAGATGCACCTAAGATGTCAGAACTTGTCTGTGTGGTATATTGTGGGCAGACACATGGAAAAGATGAGTCAGTTCCCATGCAAAAACTGTGTAATGGCAACATAAGTTAATTCTGCTTTGCTGAGAGGCCAGAAACTTTGGAAAGGCTGGCTGCATTGGCTCAGGGTCAGTGCCCTGCTGTTGGGACTACACAGTTGGCTGATGTGTCCTTGCATTAGTCTGTAACATGGTGTGGAGATACACCTGACTAATGGATTAGTCTCCAGGGATGTCCACATAGGCAGCAATGAACCTGCTGGAGACAGCATTGGAGGCTGGGGAAAACTGGTGGACAGTAAAATGGCAATGAGTAAACAGTGTGCTCTTGCAGCCAGGAAGGCCAATGGTATCTTGGGTTGTATAGGGAAGAGTGTAGCCAGCAGGTCAAGGGAAGTCATTCTCCCCCTCTACTCTGCACTGGTGAGGCCACAACTGGAGTACTGTGTCCAGTTCTGGGCTCCCCAGTTCAAGAGGGACAGGGAACTACTAGAAAGAGTCCAGCGTAGGGCTACAAAGATGATTCAGGGATTGGAGCATCTCCCTTATGAGGAGAGACTGAGAGAGCTGGGACTCTTTAGTCTGGAGAAGAGAAGGCTGAGGGGAGACCTTATCAATGCCTACAAGTATCTCAAGGGAGGGTTGAAGGAGGAGGGAGCCAGACTCTTTTCAGTGGTTCCCACCGAGAGGACGAGGGGCAACGGGCACAAGTTGGAACATAAGAGGTTCCACTCAAATATGAGGAGAAACTTCTTCACGGTGAGGGTGACGGAACCCTGGAACAGGCTGCCCAGGGAGGTTGTGGAGTCCCCTTCTTTGGAGATTTTCAAAACCCGCCTGGATGTAGTCCTGAGTAACATGCTCTAGCTCTAGGCAATCCTGCTTCAGCAGGGGAGTTGGACTAGATGATCTCTATGGTCCCTTCCAACTCTAGAAATTCAGTGAAATTCAGTGAAAAGTAGGATTTCTTGAAACAACCATTTATTTGAACTGGTCTAGACTTCCAGCTTCCACGAACCAGTAGTTTCTATGTATTTTAACACTTGTGATTTTATGCATCATCTGTAATTGCAGCTTTGCATCCACTTTTATAACTCTGGTTCTTCTGCTCTCTAATCTGATTTTGCAAGGTTACCAATGGATCTGTCACAGGTCAAAGAAACCATTACTTCATTTTGGGAAGCATAACAAGTAGAGGGAATTTGGAAAGAAGCAATATTCAATATTTCCGCATCATTAGACTAAGCCAAAATACAAAGTGGTTTCTGCAGCGTAATCTCAGCCTGACATCTCCACCATTTTAATAATCATCCATCAGCAGAGAGAGGGCCTGAGTGAAATTAATTGCTCGTCTACATCAAATTTTAAGTAGACCAGTGCCAAGGCATGAAAAAACCATCAAACCCAGGAAAAAGTTTCCCTAAGTAAAAGGCATAGCTGATAGGCCAGAATAAAACCTGAAAAATTAAATAGGTCTTTTGCCCCTCTCTTGTGTAGTAGATTTGAAGCACGAGCCTGCAGGGAAGATGGTCTCTGTGAATTTCCACTCAAGGAGCAAAAAAGCATCCAATTTCAGAACTGCAAATCTCATATATTACATCCATGCTCAGGACACATTAAAAATTTATCAACATTTATGTGATGGCAACAGAAACAACAAGGGAACCCCATGCACAGTGAGGAGCTTTTGCCAAAAAAACGAATAAATGAGACATGGGATTGTAGTAACAAATAAATGGGAAGAAACATGAAGTCAGGGGCAATAAGGATTGCTTTGGGACAGGCTGCCCAGGGAAGTGGTTGAGTCACCATCCCTGGAAGTATTTAAAAGTCCTGTAGACATGGTGCTGAGGGACATGGTTCAGTGGTAACTTGGCAGTGCTGGGTTAACAGTTGGATGTGATGATCTTAAAAGTCTCTTCCGCCCAGAACAATTCTATGATTCCACTACTCACTACAGCTCTCCACAGGGTCTGCAACTTCAGCTGTAGCACCACAAGAAGGAAGTCACTCCTCAATCACCGCTCCCTTAAGTTAGAACAGCAACTACACCAACCCATACCAGCTTCACACAGCATGTTCATCCTAAACCTACTGCAGCAAGACCCCAAGCTCAGCTGAAGCCTCTTGGTGTTATTGTAATTCAGTTAATTAATGCTAATTTTAGTCAGTTGTTCCTGTGTATCCTAGAGAATAGAGTGACTATTCATTAGCCTCGGTGTGTACTTTGAAAACAGCTACAAATTAAAACTCTTTTAAAATGCAAAATGTTATTTGCCTACGTGCTGCTTTCATTGAGCAAACAGAAGTTAAGGGCGAGGATGAAAGAAGCTGCTGTACATAGATTGCATAAGAATGAGATACAGCATCTCGCTGTTACAGCACCGGTCCCTCCAGCCTGCCTGGCTGTAGCCCCATTCATGGCCAGGTGGCCTTTACCAACGGTGTGCAAGGTGCAGTCCATGGTGTTACGATACAAATCTCAGGCTTTGATCTCAGGTTTCAGCATCTGAGGTCGTGGAGCAGATCCCAGGGGACATGGATTCCAGCGTGACATGTAAATTCAGCATACAGTGGTGCTTGTGATTTCCTGCCTCCAGCTCCTGGCTCAAGGAAAGATGAGAAGCGGTTTCTTCTGCATGGGAGGGATGTTACTTCCGTTCCAGGGGAAGAGAGTGCTGATCTTAGTGTTGCTGGATTGCACCTAAATTCCTAGTGATAAAAAGAAGTTGACAGCTGTGTCCCCCAGTGCATGACACAGTGAGCATACACTTCCAATTGCTTCTTAAATCAAAGTCCAGGATGTCCAGAGAGTGGTATTAAACCAGGTTTGATCAAGGCACAGGCGAAACAGGTGATTGCACAAAGACCCTTTTGCTACCAGGGCTCAGGTTAGCAAAAAGGTGTTGCCAAACACCTCAAACAGCAAAAACAAACAAGGTTTTCCATGAAATCCCAGCCTGCTCCTCTTCCCCCTCTTTTCCTAGAGAACACACGTGATTGCAGTCAACAGCAAAGCCAAGAAGGGAAGAGAAATGAGCTGTAGAATTGCTGGCATGCAGCTCAGAAGTGGGTGGAAGTTTGGAAACGTGTTTGATGAGCGTGTGAGTATGGCAAGACCTATAGAAAAGTAGGAAGCAACAGCTACTGTGGGATGGGGGCTTGGAGTGATGGGCTTATGTAAGAGTTACAGTGGGGATAATCTTAATGAGGAACAAACCAAAGCCTGAAAATGCTTAGGATAAGAGGAAATGGCCTCAAGTTGCACTAGGGGAGGTTTAGATTAGAGAGTAGGAAAAAATTTTATATTCAAAAGGTTATCAGGCATTGGAATTGGCTGCCCAGGGAAGTGGTTGAATCACCATCCCTGGAGGAATTTAAAAGATGGATAGACCTGAAGCTTGGAGATAGGGTTTAGTGATGATTTTTGTCACTGCTAGGTTGATGGCTGGACTAGATGATCTGAAAGGTCCCTTCCAACCTAGACAATTCTGTGATTCTGTGATTCTATGCTGATGGCTTCTGTAAAAGGGTATAAGGAAATCACACAGGGCAATGAAATAGCAGCATGAGATGTGAGTCCTGGCATTAAAATACTTCTCTCATTAAGGCGATTGGCCCAGGAACTGTGAAAGAGTATTTTCCCTATTCCTCTGTCTTTAAGGAGAAAGTTAGCATAGCTCAGAGGTTCAAGAAGCAATGGTATCAGAAACAAAAGGCTGTACCACCCAGGGAAGAAAAAAAAATCTTTGCAGCCTATAACTTAACTCATCAATTCACATATTTGAAAAAAAATTCTCCAGCAAGTGCATTTGTCACTGGGTGGCAGTTGTGGCAATGCCTGGTGACTTCTCACAGCCCACAGTGCAATAGTCTTTCAGAGTCTGACACAACAGGTTCTGGCCTTAGAGTGAAAGTTGCAGTAGGTCTCATTTTTACTTTCTCCAAAGACTTTGCAAGAAAAAAAGGATAAATCTACCAAAACTCTTCTTCCTACCAATGTGAAGCACCATGTTGCAATTTGAAGCCTTTGTGAAATGGCAGAGCAGATTGGAAAGGAGCTCAGGTTGCTGTGCTCCAGAGGCAGGTTGTAAAGATGCTCCTTTTGGATAACACCATTGGCATGATGGATCTAGCCATTTTATCTGCGACTTCTGCCCTTCAATGACATTCACTAGCAGGTTGTGTGTACCAACATATTTAAGTCTTGAGTCCTCTGAATATTGTAGCTTCAGAAGCTGCTTGAAGCACATAGGCAGGTAACATAGTGGAAAGTTCTGAGTCCTGGGAGGTTGTCTATAATTAAGAAAGACACTTTTCAGAAAGGTGAAACAACAAGTTCTCTTTTGAATAGATCTTATTCTACAGATTCAACATGAGCTGAAATAACTACATAAACACGGTACATCAGCAGGCGTCTGCTAAACATGTCAGAACCACAGCCCTCCTACCTGCTGGGTAGGAGCCTGAGGCAGCCTCATTGCCACTTGATCCCTTTGCCTCAGTTTTCCAAAGTACCTGCTGTTTGTACGTACAGCCCTTCTGATGTCAGGCAAGCTTTAGAACAGACCAACAGAGGAGGTGCCTTGCAGCCTCCAAGTCTTCCTTGAAGCACGGATTTTTCGTCTGGAAAGGCAATAAGGTGTTCATGACTCATATTAGCAGGGAACACATCAGAGGGACCTTTTCTTTTTCTGTTTAGGTAGGTTAAATTATGGTGTATGAGAGACAGATGCAAAGAAACATTGTGCTACGAACCAGCCATCCACAAGCCAGCTCTGTGCCAGAAACTGTGTTAGCGGAGTGTTCTATCCAGGATAACTGGCTTTGCTGAGATTTTTGCCTCCAAAACAACTATGCTGCCTCCATCCCAGACTGAGCCTGAGCCCAAGATCCTTGAACCTCTTCCAGAACTAGCTCCCACCTGCCTGCAGGGGTACACTGCACAGTGAAACCTTCCCAAACAATGTCCACCCAACGACTGAGGAAACAAAGTCTTCAATCTGGAATATTCTTTCCCATGTTTGGCTTCATTTATGACAAATAAATCTGGAAAGGTGCGGTAGATAAAATATGGCATTTCAAGTTTAAAAGAATTTTCTGAGCTATATAAAAGCTGTACAAGCAATTGCCTACATGTTATCTAATCCCACTAGGGTTTAGCTGTTTCCTTCCCAGTCACTTAAGTTTTTGAGGAGTTTTTTGGAGAAAGGAGTTGGGGGAAGATATAAAACAACTGTCTTCTGTCTGTCCAGGTAATCATTGGTCAGAACAGGTAACCCCATAAATCACCACTGAAGAATTTTCAGAAAGAGTACGAGTTATTCTTCCCATTCGCATGATCTACTCTCAGATATGGCAAGTTCAGAAATGTCAAAGAACAAAAATATCACACAGCCAATTCTAAACAATATTTGCCAATCCAAGATAAAGCATTTCAGCTCTACTTAAAAGTCAGAGCCAGGAATACACTGCTAATACCATTGTAAAGCAGAAAAGTCTCATTACAACATGATTCTTTTTAACATCCTGTTTTCATTTCTTCCCTGCTTTGTACACATGTAGTGACTGCTTGTTTATAATGTCAGCAAGATCACGTTCCTCAGGGAAAAGAACAGGGAAAATGCACCAAATCTGGCACATCAAATCTTTCACACACATATGCATCTAGTGAGCGCTGTGGGGCAGGAGTTTTCTCACATGCTGAGGGTCACGAGGTCCTTGTGTTGCCACAATGCTTTGAGAGACAGGAGACCAAACCACAACTTAGAAGCAATTCTAGGACCATTCATAAGGCAAAAATTCAAGTTATTTTATCCTTACCTCTATTCTTTCATTACAGCACCTACATTTGTTTGGTGATCATAAACCTTTTCCAAGTTCACCCTGTCAGGCTCAAAGGAAAACCATTCCATCCAGCAATCACAAAGGTAGAGAAGCCAGTGGGGTACTTTTGAGGGGGAAAACCCCTCCAGAATGGCTGCCCAAAGAAGTAGAGTCACACAGGTCTTATTTACAAAGGTAGTTGTTAGGTCTGTGAAAATGCAGAAATAGGGCAGAAAAACTTATTTTCCAGTTAGTACTTGCTGTGGATTCTGCAGGGAAAATGTACTTAAGAATCTCTTGATGGAGAAATTGTTTCTCAGTGTGTAACTCAGTGCCCTGGTGCATTTCAGGAGAGGGGAGGACATGTACAATGCCTACATAAAGCAAACAAAATGCTATTAAGACCCCTGCTACAAAGGCTGTGAAACTGAGGTAAAAATGGCATTTATAGAAGCCCTTTTTACTCATGCCAACTTTGTGAGCCATTTAGTTTCACCATAAAGCCTTTTTCACTGCCCTTAAGACAATTAGCTAAGTAGCAGTAATGCTACAATTTTCTAGGACATGGAGTAGCAATCTATGTGATCAAAACAAAGCTCTGACACTGCCCTCAGCTCCAACCAGTTCCCTCTGGACTTATGGAGAGGCAAAGCCCTGGGTGAGATTTATGCTCTCTGTTCTCACTGTAGATCACAGGGATTTCGCTTACTAATAAGGATTCTTCATCAGAAGCTGATGAAGAGTAGCATATCAAGCCAAATCAATGCCTCTTCTCTTGTCCTTCTCACACTTGTTTTTATGCTTCCCTTGGAAGCCTGGCACCTCCCCCAGACTGGTGTCTCCCTAGCCATCACCTTATTCCAGCACCCTCTCCATTGCTATCCTGGCAGGGATGCCTTCCTCTTCTTCTGAGGCAGATTGTTGGGATAAGGAGCATGCAATTAGTAGCTGTCCTATTTAAAATCAGGAAATTATCTAAGGATGTATTTGTCTCCTCTGTCTTTCTTTCCCTCTTCTATCACAGGTAGGCCTATATTTGCCATCTCCTCTCTCTGATTTGAAATTGGAAAAGGTGGAAGTTTCTCCTGGAAAGAGATCCAGGCATTTACTGGCACTTTCTATCTCCCTAAGAGGGGCAAAGCAGTTCTTGCAGCATCAGAGAAGAGTATTTAAGTTGTTTCTGTGGCTCACCAAGACCTGCCAGATAGATCAGATGTGAGAGCAAAGTCCCTTTGTATTCCCAGCACGTCTTCCTGACCTGGATATGAAAACAAGAGCCTTGGAGGGATCACCCTTATGATTATGCCCTTGCTGGGTTCTTACCAGTAAAGTTTCCCTTACTCTCAGTTGTGGTGCACCAATTCCCTTCATCTGACTTCTCTCTAAACGTGGCAAAGAGGGGCAGGAACACAGGTGAGATAACAACCCCTTGATTAAGGCTCCGGATGACCACCAGGAACTTCACAAATATATCTGACATTTGTGATGTCTTTTATTCACTGCTAACCTTCAAGAAGCTTCTTCCCTTCTGCCGCAGTGCTGATTTGCCCCTTCCCTTGCCATCTCCATCCCCTGGGTAAGTGTGCACCTAGCAATTTACCTAACACTGCATGGAATTGCTCTTCACAAAAGGAGGCTGCATTTTCCCTTGGCGTAGAGCTTGCTTTAATCAGAGGCTTCAGCGTGAAAGCCTACACATGCCTCCCTTGCCACTCACAGATGCGCTGGGAAACTCATTCAATTCTTTGAACATCCATTGTGGCTCAGGGCTACGGTCAAGCACCCTTAATGAAAAGCTGTTTGTGCAATTTATTTCCTGCTGATAACCAAGAACACCTCCTTGAAAAATAAACACACGAAAATAAAAATCCCAGGAAGCTGTCAAGACTGCTCCCCGGTTTCTAGACTCTTCCATGGTAACTGAAGTTAGAAAACTACAATATCCACCTCAGAGCAGCCAGAAGTCTCAAGTGAATGATGACTGCAAAGTGTTTCTGTTAAGACGTAACTGTCTGTGTTGGGCAGGTTGTGTATTTTCCCACTGCAGAATTGTTTCCAAGGACAGCAAAAGAAAAAAGTGTTTCCATTTTCCCTTCTGTCTTCTCCTTTCTTCCCTTCAACAACCTGTATCACGACTGTCTAACTCCAAACAGGGCCAGCTTTGGGTTCCTCAGAGCTGTGGCACTTCCTATAAGAAGCATATGGGCATTTGATGAATTTTTCTGCTTAGCCAGCAGGAAAGGATCTGAAATATAGCCATCTGAGCATACTCACTTTGAATTGCATCAAATTGGAAGCGTTATCATATGTGCAGTGAGAAGCAGAAATCTTCCCTCAGTCCTGTACAAGCCTTGAAATTTGCTTGAGACACCAATAGTAGAATGGCTTTCTATCACAACATCCTCAGGAAAATACAGCACTGGGATGTATGGGAAACATGGACTTCAGCAAGCAAGTTACATTAAAAAATTGTCTTTCCACCATCCTCTCACTGGTCAAAACCTGTTCTCTCTTAACTCTAAGCTTTTATGAGAATACACCCTTTTGTCTTCAGATTCCTCTAACTTACCAAGACTTTCTGAAAGCATGAGAGGAAGCTTCCCTAATGGAACAACTGACTCACAAGTTTCAAAGTGCAAGGGAAAGTGACTTCCTGCACCTGAAAGTGAGGGCTGTGAGTCAGAAAAATTTATAAACTTTTGTTCCAAGGTCTCCACTATGAAATGTCGCCTTGAGAGTGGAAAGACTTGTCCACTCCTATAAATATCTCCTCTTACTGATGGTTCTAAGTATATACATAAAAGGATAAATGCTCCTAAGTACTTTTGACAATAGTCCTGCACCAGAAAAAGCTTGGTCAAAATAAGCAATAATAGCTTTAACAACTGTCTTCCCAGTCCAAGCTTCATAACTAGGGAGACTGATTTGTCAGATACATAATCAGTTTTCTTCACTTAAATGATGCAAAAAATTCACCAAATGAGAAAAGCGGGGAGAAAGGACAATATTACCACTGCAAACCATGTGAGTGAGTCAACCTGCTGCTCTTGGTGAGCTGTCTGTGGGGATGATGTACATCAAAACCTGAACTGCACGGGATAAAAATTGCTGCTGTAAAGGGGCAGGTGGAGACACTAACATCTTCACATTCAGCTGTGTTTCCATAACTGTGACTGGACTGAGCATGCGAAACTCCCCACCACCTCACCAACGACTCCGTCTCCACTATCTCTGCTTTTCTTGCTGCTTTTTTCCACAGCCTTCTTTTGAATCTTTTTCTGGGTTTGACTTACAGTCAGTTTACTCTCTTCTCAGAATTGCACATTTTACTACTTGAACAGCTGGGAGAAGGGTTTGGAGGTTTTTATTTAGGTTTTATTTGTTGGTTTGGGTTTTTTTTTAATTTTACACTTCTTAGGCTTTGGCTATTTAAATCTCTGCTGTAGATTCCCTTTGGTCTTTCTTGTTGCAGAGGCAAGGGGTAGGGAAAGAAATTGAACCTCAAAGAGAATCACCACAGACAGCGAAAAGTTTGCTTGACTCCTTGCGTGGTTTGGTTTGAAGTGAGTCAGGGAACAGTTGGACCGCAATTATCAAACTCTGGCAACTTTTGTGGTTTGTTTTCCTCAACTCCCGAAATGTAACTTTTGAGACAAGTAATTTAGCTGAGAGCTTTGCATCTGTAGAGCGCTGTCGCTCCAAACACAAATCCCAGAACTTAATAGATTGGGTGGGGGCTGATCTGTAGAGAACTAATTGAAGGAGCTGCAAATATAGACATTCAACCCTGATTAATTAGAAGAGCAAAAAGGAACACTCTAATTCCATTTCCAAATCAAGCCAGTTGTACCACAATTATCTCAAGTACCTGAGAGATGTTGACTTCACAGTTAGTCCCTCCCTTTCCTCAGGGGGAATGAACAGCACAAGGAGAATCAAAAACCCTCAAGCTCTGTATTCACCGAGTTACTTATCTCTCCCAGTAATACAGTATTTTAAAAAGACATAGTCTGTATTTGGGACCAGTTTTAAAAAGTGCTCAGCGTGCATTTCAATGGTGTTCAGCTCCCAGGGAGCTGCTACTCTCCTAGAAATCTTTCCACTTATTGAAATAGCTAAAAAAGGAGCTCTTCTGGAAATCTAGCTTTGATAGGCTTTGTTTTGAAGGTAGGATACCTCAGAAGTCCATATAATGAGGCTTGCCTTCCTCAACTTTCCAAATGGTCTGGGTAATAGGATGTATGTTATTACTAAAGCTAGCAAATCTACTTTTCCTCTGAAACTAGAAAAAATGTCCTGTCCTGGAGATCCATCTCCAGAGCAACTCCCCGCTCTGCCTCATTTCCCCAGCTGGAAGATTTTGGTATCAACCTTAACAGTTCTGACATATGGTAAAACAATGACACTGTGGTCCCTTTCTGACAGCACCGCCTTTCCATGTTTTCTCATTCTATGCTCATCTCCATCCACCATCAAAATGCAGTTTCCTTTGCAGCAGACAGCAGCTGTTTTAGCAAGGCTACAAACAGTACACAAAAGCTCTGGAAAAGAAGCAAAGAACTTTCCCAGTTTGAATCTGCAACAGGAATTTCAGGCCAAAGGCAAGCAAATGGCCCATTGTTTTCTCAGGTAGCTCTGCGAGCCAGTCTGCAACAACCACAACTGGTCAGGGCCTCTCATTTTGCACCTCAATTGAAGGACAGCTGTTCCATTTTCTAACTGGGGAGATAGTTCACCTTGAGCCTGGCTTCAGCTGCTGCAGCTTTTTTACCATTAAATATAACTCAGAATAGATTATCAGCATGGGGAGAAGACAGAGAGTATTTGAACAAAACAAGCCATTAATTTTCTACACAGAACAACTCTCATCCTGGAGACACTGCTGTGTTATTGTCTGAAACACAATTTTCATCTGAAATTGGGCAAACCATTTGGAAAGTAATTCAAGTTTCTCTAAAGGGAGGATGCATTACACACTGACAGTGGTGGAGGGATTCAGTACCCACAACTATGTTAACTGTATGTGATGAATCAGAAGCATCTTCTTTTAATAGCTCCTAATTGCAACACTCTGTCCCAACAGCTCATTTGCAAACACCCCAGAACATTCCACCTCTTCAACTCACCATCATCAAGCTTCACTCTGTTAATTCTGCTCCAGTGTCATCACTACCAACTTATCCCTTTTGTCTTGCAGCTTATCCTGAGCGGTGATCTAAGTGAGGGGAATGTTTGCCAGGAAGATGTCCAGGAAAAAAATCTGTCTCTGCATACACCACCACCAAAAAATGAGGAGTCTCATTCAGAGTGTTATGGCTGACATGTCAATGACTCTCTATGCATCTCATTGCATGGCCAGCATTTTAGCGTAGACTACTTATCCAACTAAAGGCCAAGCCAGGGAATACATCACTCCATGCCCAGATTGAGGTTTTTTTCAAGACACAGACGCACAAAGAGCTTTCCACCCTCTGTACTTAGTAAAGTAAAGGAAAAAAAACCATCCTGGTTACTGGAAGGATGTTCCCTATGAACAAGTTTCCCCGGTGTTTGACCTCTCCAAAGCCTCTTATTCTGGATCTCAACAGCCTCCTTTTTCATGAAGGGCGGGCTGAATGCTCCACCCTTGCTCCACTCTCAGCTAGTGCAGTCACAAGCTGATGCAGGCTCAATGCTGGCACGCTTGTAGATAATATGCAAAAATAATGCAGAAACTCCTCCCAGCCAGCTGCAGACTGTGAAGTACCATTCTTTGGCACTCCTTTTCTGTGTTTAGTTTGGGAAAGACACCCAGATCTGTCCAACAAGTGTCACGGGAGTGAAGGACATAACCCAAGATTATTGTGTAAACACAAATAGTATGTCAAGGAAAATCAGATTTTTACTTTGCTTTACCTCGGAGGCTCCAAACAATGGAAGTTAAATCTGAACATCACTTTTGCAGATGCATGTGATCAAAACTTTCATATTTCGTGCCATGCTGACAGAAAACAGTGATTTTAAGAGATAAGAATACAGTACGTACAGAGTGATAGATGATCTTCTACAATATTACTTGTGATTTGCTCCTAAACAAATTTCCAGTGTTATTCCAGCCTCTGAATATCAATCAAGCCCAGGAGCACAAAAAAGGAAAGAGGATGGATGAGGGAGCAGTTGGAGTAACGAGCCTTTCTACTGTAATCTCAATAACAGATGAGATTGCATCTGCTCCTTTGCTGGACCCTGAATAACTGTAAGGAAAAGAAGTATCTTATAGAGCCAAGCGTAAACACTGGGCTAATGCCCATGAAGACAGTGATAAGACAGAAGAAGACATATTGAAGACAAATTTTAGCAGTTAGCTTTGGACCTGACTTAGATTTCAGAAGTCAATTAAATATGAAATTGCTGAATTTCTTTCAGTACAGCCCTGGCTAGGGTTCAACTACGCTTTCCATTAAGTGATTTTGTTATAAAGACTTTTTTTTCCAAACAACCTTAACTATTTTTTAATTTGAGACAGGTTATCTTTAGTGAAGTTAACTATAAAATAATGAGCAGTCTTTTTGTGGATTAAGAAAGGGCTTATTTTCATAGAATCATAGAATGGGTTGGGTTGGAAGGAACTTTTAAAGGTCTAGTCCAACCCCCTTGCAATGAGCGGGGACATCTTCAAGTAGATCAGGTTGCTCAGAGCCCCATCCAACCTGACCTTGAATGTTTCCACAGATGTGGCATTTACCACCTCTCTGGGCAACCTGGGCCAGTGTTTCATCACCCTCATTGTAAAAAATTTCTTCCTTATATCTAGCCTGAATCTCCCCTCTTTTAGTTTAAAACCTTTACCCCTTGTCTTAGAGCTACATTTTGGTTGAGGTTAAGTCAGCAAAGAACAGGCACAAGCTGCATTGAAATAAGACATTCTTCAGTCACAACAGGCACCCGTACTGGAGTTCATACAGACATAATTAAAAATAGCTGTACATGAGTACATCCTCAGATCGTCCAGACATCCATGTTGGATTTTTTTAACAACAGCAGCATAAAATGATACAGCCTGAAACATGGAGATGCATAATGCCTAGTAAGAGGCTAGTTGAAGCAGTGTGACTCATTTCCTGGGAGGAAATCCGTCTATGTGTTTTTTAAAATTACCCTTTATCTCCAAAATTGTTATGAACACAAAAGCCAGGTGAAGCAAAACCGCAGTTGTCCACTCCTCATGGATCAGAGCCAGGTGACAGAGAGCATAGACACACAGAGGGACAGCATGGTGCTGTGGAAGTCATCACTCAGCCAAACGCATGATGTTGTGAAAATGCTCTCCTTCCTCCCCCCACCCCACCTCCCATGGCTTAGTTTTATTGAGTTATACTGTTCTTTGCCTCCCAGACACCTGGACAAGAATTAGTGCTGCCTCATTGCATTTACGTGCTTAGCCAAGCCATCCCAGTATTTTCAAGGTCACCACCTCCAGTGTCCTGAGGCTGTTGATCCTCTGGTTTGCCTTAGAGGAGCAGGGAAGATAAACTTCCAAAATGAATATAAAGGAGAAAACTGAAAAAATCAAAATATATGTCATTTTTACATAATACAAATGGAGGTCAAAAGATGGAGGTCAAATGACCTTGGCTGAAATGTACTGCCACCACTCACACAAAAAAACCCTTATATTTGTTGATGGTCAATTAGTTGGGTTTTGTTCTTTTATCCACAATACAGGCAAGGACGCCTGCTAGAGAAACTTTCTCTTCCCAAAGACAATGAGTTCATAATTTTAGCCTGAGTAAGCTACTGCTGTCTCACCCATTAATTTGTGCAACCACCTCTATCTTCATAGCAATAATGAACCTGCTGGTAGCTGAGAAAACCACTTGCGTTTGTGCATTGAGCAGAAACTGATTTTCTTTTGTCGATACCTTTCCCCCACCCCATTCTATGCAGACAAAACTGCTCTCTGGTTCACCAATGAATTGCCCATCATGGTTGGTGTACCAAATCATGGGCTTAGCCCTGTTGTTCTTACTACATTCTGCTTTTAGCCTGGTAAACATCCACAGGAGCTGCATCATCTTCAGCCGAAGCATAAGAGATGGGGCTGGTCATTGAGTGGTGGTGGAAAACATTTGGAAGTTGCTACCTGGTTGGATGTCTGATGTTTACTACTGTGGTGTGTTGACATCAGCCAGACACTCACCCAGTTTTGCTCACTCACCTCCCCTCAAGCAGGACCTGGGGGAGAGAATCTGAAGAGCAAAAGCTGAAAACTCATGGGCTGTGATACAGACAGTTTCATAAGTGAAAAAAGGTTGTTGCAAGCAAAGCAAATAAGTAATACATTCATTACTTCCCATCCACCAGCAGATGTCCAACCACTTACTAGAAAACAAGGCTTCATCATATGTAGTGGTTACTTGGGAAGACAAATGCCATAACTATGAATGTTCCCCTCTTCCTCTTCATTTCCCCCAGCTTGATATGTTGAACATGATGTCACATGGAATGGACTATCCCTTTGGTCAGCTGGGGTCAGCTGTCCCAGTGGTGCCCCCTCCCAAATCCTTGTGCACCCCCAAGCCTCCTCGCTGGTCGGGGGGTGGAAGAAGCAGAACAGCCCACGACACTGTGTAAGCACTGCTCAGCAATAACTAAAACATTGGTGTGTTATCAACACTGTTTTAGTCACAAATGCAAAACACAGCACCACACAGGCTGCTATGAAGAAAGCTAACCCCATCCCAGCCAGACCTGGTACAAACTACCATGCTTCCTTTCTTTGTCTTTACTTTGTGCCAATTCTCATCTTAAATTAGCACCTTAGCTGTTTTGGACAAGATTTGCCTTTATCAGATATTTACCTACAGACAAGGTACACAGTAGGAGAGGGTTCTTCACTGTGAGGGGGGTGGAGCACTGGAACAGGTTGCCCAGGGAGGTGGTTGAGGCCCCTTCCCTGGAGATATTCAAGGAGAGGCTCGACGAGGCCCTGGGCAACCTGGTCTAGTTGGGGGACTCCCTGCTGACTGCAGGGAGGTCGGACTAGATGACCTTTGGAGGTCCCTTCCGGCCTGGGCAATTCTATGATTCTATGATTCTAACAGTGGCAGAAAAATGATAAACAAATAGTTAAGAAAGTCATGGTTTACCCTCTTTCATTTTTTTGTTTGATTTCATTTTATTTTTAGTGCATACGGAAATGTCTGTTAAGATTGGGGACAATGTTGTACCAGTTGATACAGAAATGCTTACTAAGAAGAAGTCCATGCCTCAATGCAATTTTAATCTAAGTACACAACAGGAGAAAGGTGAGCGCAGCAAGTCAAGCAGCAGGAGCTCCACAGTCTCAGTTCAATGCCTTACCCAGTGAACCACGTTGCCACCATTCTGAGCATTGAGGTAAACGTCACCTTTCCCAAAAAGATGCCAGGTTTTACACTTCTTTCCCGAAGGCCTTTGGTGCCTGGAGATGGGATTCAGAAGCTCTTTCTATATGTCATCAGAATGGAGAGCTCTGCTTGAGAGGCCTTTACATTTCAGGTGCATCTCCTTGCCAAAACATAAGACACTACGTTTGAAATAATCTGTGAGGAGTTTTATTTGTAGCCAGCCTTGCTAACTAAATGAAGACCTATTTACAGATATTTCAAAAAATTCCCATGCATGCTATTAGCAGATACCAAAAAAACATCTCTTTCTTCCCAAGGAGCTGTAATTCTGTTTTTTCCCCTGAAGCAGAAAAAAGACTTTGGATTTGAGAAAAAGTTGGTTCATAAAAATGAATTTAAAAAAAACAGAGTGTGTATAGTCTAATCAGTGACAGAAGCATAACACAGAGGGCTGAGTTTCTCTGTGGATGCAGATTTTAACTGCAGATTTACCTGAAAAAAAAGAAGACCCCAAACCAACAAAATATTTAAAACCACATTTGGAGCTTTAATCATGTGAATAGTCTTGTCTAAGCCTTGGAGTCCTCATCCTGCACCCCTGAAGATAATTAGAGTTTTATTATGCTGAAGGAAATTGCGAATACTTAAACACCATGATTTAGGGATGCTGCCTGGGAGCTGGAGTTAGATGTATTTCTTCCTCCTGACTCTGTGACCTCGGGCAACTCACTGCATCTCTTGACTTTGCATCTCTAAAAATGGAACCAGTGACTGGTTCCTTCCATCTTTGGAAAGAGCCTTTCTAAAGGAAAAATGGCGTGTCAATCTTCACAGCCACTCAGCCCTGAACTTCTGTTATGAAACTACCTGTAATAAAGACAGTAACTACCAGTACCTGTAATGCAGAATTTAGTCCATTAGTACTTGAGCTGAGACCATCAGTTCCTTTTGTGTAAGTTGTCAAAGAGCTGTCAAAGTGACCTATTGCAGAGCAGAACTCTCTGCCAATGCTGGTTTCCAGGGTCATGCTACCTGTCTGCCCCCCGCCACCACCCAGGTTTCACTCTCGCTGCTGTATTTCTGGGTTTTATTTAGCAGCTAGACAAGAAATGGGACTGTGCTTCTGGGCAATTTCAAAGTAGAGGAAATAGTACCAAGGGGAGACACAATAACTGTCTGCAGATAAAGAAAAGAATGTTGCACCAGAGGACAGGAAGCAATTATTATCATTAGTCAGCAATGATAGAGAAAGAAGTAATTAAACTTCAGCGGCATCAGGGAAATTTTTAGGCTGAATATTAAGAAAATAGCTGGGGAAAAAAAAAAATACTAGGCTGAGCTGCCAGGAAAAGTTGTGGTGTAACTGTGGTATTCAAAGTCACATCTAAAGAATGCCTTTCTGTAAATAGTCTAAGAACACACTAGTCCTGTCTCAGCATTCTCGGAGTCTGAGGTGGCAAAACATTTCTATTCATGGCAGTACCTAAACGTGCTTAAATCCCATTCACATAATCTGAACAGTCAAGGAATTCAAGTAGAGCTGGAGCTGCTGAAGGGCACTGGATGACAAGGGAGTAGACGTGAATCTGCCTCAGACACCAACATTGTTCCCAGTGCGAGACAACTGGTGGGAATCTGCTACGACAAGTCTTCACCCCAAATGGGTGCTTGCAGAGCCAGAGAACCTGGTTTTACCCAGCCTGATGTCATACAGTTGAGACTTTTATATCTCGTGGCAACCAGGAGTTACAGTGCAGAGGGAATGGAGCCCCCGTCCCCGTGCAACGTAAGCACAGGAGGGAGGGAGCAGATGCTCCTCGTGGCTGGGATAGTAGAGAAGAGCCTCATGACAAGAGCAATAGGGGACAGTCACTCCTTCCCACCTTCCTCGTAGCAGGAATTACACCCCGTGGGTGACTTGGAAGAGAAAACAAATTTATATATTCTGAATCCTATCTGGAGGAGCCTCTGTCCCCAGGGAAAATGTGTGAAAGAGAAGGGCAGGTCCTCCTCTCCTCCCTGTCCCCCCACCCCACCTGAAGCCTAGCGAAGGCAGGGTTGCAGATTTTTTTGTGTACTGAGCTCCCTTCCCATTTCTGGCACAGAGCAGATTGGAGAGAGAGAAATTAAAAGGAGCTAGAATTAGTGTTTAGAGCAAAATCAGAAAGAAGGGGAGACAGAGAGCATGTAAACCTAATGGCACAGTTTTTACTCCCTTCCCGTCTCCATATTTCATTCATTTTGCTAATCTGCTGAAGAAATGGCTCACTGGCAGGCAGAATCTTGAAGTAGCCATTTAAATTTGCTTGATGGCCCCCAAGGCAAGTCAATTTTCAGTCTGACTGGCTTTAATCCCAGCGGAGAGCCCTGCCATGCCATTACATGGCACAGCAGGAGTAAGAGTGGGGAGGTAATCACATTACAGCACCGTTCCATTTAGCCATAATCTGTAAGGATCTCATGAAAGCATCAACCATTATTATGATTCCAGATGTCCTTCAGGCAAAGTCTTTGTGGGAAAAAGGGGAAGGAAAAAAAAGTAAAAATCTCCACCTGTCAAAAGGAGACAGGCACTTTCATTCAAAGGAAAAGGAGATGAGATGTAAAAGTGACACAATATTATTTAAACATCCTATTACTAAAATTACAGTTCATCTATATAAAACTGAGCTATAGGACCTTAGTCTGTCAGCTAGATCAATGTACCTGCCATGGTCGCAGAGATGCAATGAGCTGAGGAAGCATTTGGGACACAGAATTTGCTGTAAAGGCTTCCAGCTTCAGTCATCACGCCCGGTGTCCTTCCCGTGGCACTAAATAGCTGCTGCAGAAGGTGATGCTGGGGAGGGTGAGGATGGATCTTCCTCAGCCCGTTGCTGCTTCGTTCACATCCAGAGGCTTGAGGCAACTTTAGCATAACCACAGCTGGGTTTGAGCTGGCAGCTTTATTAAGAATGGTATTTAAAATCCAGCTCTGGTGTCTTGACTCCCTGACCTCTTGTGGCAGATGTAGGCTGATTACACGCTACGTGAGGAAACAGTTGTCATCAGTGGCTGCAAATCTACACCGCTATTAATTAAAGTGGCCAGCTCCAGAATGGAGTGTGTATGGACTGGACAGGATATTTGGAGAATTGCTCCTGTTTCCACACCTGCGTTTGGCATTTAAAAAAAATCAAGCCAGCTTTTCAGCCTCAGTTTCTCTGTTTATGAATAGAAACTCCTGATAATGTGCGTAAATGGGTGAGCAAGGCATCACGGATACAACACGTCATCATACCCTGAGGCAAGGGAAAACAGCCAGTTTCCATGGGCTTTTTCTCCCCATCTTCATCCCCAATTACCTGGCTCAAGGGGTATCAGGGAGATGGGTGGGACTGAGGAATCTCAATTTGGGACAGCTGTAAACAGAAGGAAACAAGAGGGATCCAAAAAAGGGCACATGGAGCACATCCATGCAGATGACCATTTTCTGGAGATGCAGGACAGGGCCAGGGAGAAGCAAGGATGACATAGTGGCAGGACTGAGAACGCTACACCCTGGCACGCAGCCTGTGAGAGACGGTGCCAAGAAAGGCTGTATTTCTAAGGAGGGCATTGATCCAGGAGATGATGTGTGGTAACAGCGAAGCCGCTGACAGCAGGCCAGGGCATCTGAATTGTGCTGGGACTCCTGATTCTCAGGGTAGGATGCACATGGGAAACCACAGCGTGAAAGCCAGATATACCACAGAAGGTAACGGTGGGGATGCTGAGATACAGCTGTGAGGGCTGACGTTAACGACCTAGAGTTGAGAGGAGCTCAATCAGAGCCCTGAGCTGCACGCAGAGGACAGGGCAACGCTCCCACACTACCATACCCAGCAACCTGGTTGCTACAGCAAAAGATGTCTCTGGCAGAATTAAGATGACCAAGGAAGGAAAAGCTTGGATTATGGAGAGGATTTGGAAGAGCCGGAGCCCAGATCAGTCTCAGAAAGGACTGGGATTGAGCCTCCAGAACAGACTGGGGAGAGGTCACACGAGACTCTCCTCCTAAACTGCAGATGTGGTTTCTGCAGTGGACTCCCAAGTAGGGCAGAAAAACAAATGTAGGTGAGGAGGTGATATTACCTTGCAGAAAGACAGAAAGCAGAAGTCATAAACAGAGAGATGGATTGGGGTGAGACAAAACCCAGAGGAGGGAGGAGATCCCTGAAATAATGCGTTTGATCTACACAGACACTGAAGGGGTACAGGGGAAGACCCAAGTCCCCACCCTTCAGACCCATGTGGATTTTGTCTGCTGCTACGAATGGATCATGATGTGTCTCAGGGCATTCTCAGGGGACTGAGGAATAGGACATCCACCATCCTACAAAAAGATCAGTCATGCAGTCACAGGGAAAAAGCAAAATAAGAACCTGGCTGGATGCAATCCAGTTCTGGCAGCTCACTGGGAAGAAACTGTCTCAGACCGTGCAAGGGCTTTTTGTTTACAAAAACCACGCATATATATAGTCAGAGATTTGTGGAGACAAGGGGCATGGGAAGTTTCACCCCTCCTGCTGGATTTTAATGTGGCACTCGATGACTTGTAATGGAAAAAGATCTATTGTTTCTCCAGTAGCAATAAAGTAAGGTTAAAACAAACTCAAACATAAATTTTACAAACAACCCCATATAAACACAGCTGTTCAATGAACTGATAGGACGGGTTGCTAGCTGAGTACTGCCCTCTAATGTTGTCATCTAATGGAAATGTCCTTTACAATGTCTTTTATTAATGAAACACCATTTCCCTGTAGGATGACGGAGAAAAAATAATCGCCCTTGAGATTAGGCTAAAGTTAACCTAAATGTAACCTTGACTTTAGCAGATGTGGCTTTGGTCTGGTTGCCTACAGAGTTAGTTATTTTCTACATCATCAAATAGACAGCTGATGTTCTGCTCAGAAACCTTGGTTTTGGAGAAAAAGCCTGTTGTAGTTAGACAAAGTTGCTTGAAAGGCAGAGCTGGGAATTATTTCATAACCATCTGTTTTTTTTCTGAACAAGTTCATCCTGAATGTACACTCTCTGGAAGAAACAGCTTTTGCTCACAGAGATCCCAAAGTTCCGGTTTTTCTCAGAGCTCTGAGAAACTGGAAATAGAAATCCAAAATGGAAAGGAACTCCCATAGGTTTATAGTGCTTTCAACCTCTTAGTAATGGGACTCTCCCTTACTCCAAGGCTTTTCATATCAGCCCTATACATAAAATTCGCCTTTCATACTAATTTAGAGTATAGATGGTTTATATAGCCATCCAGGCACATGCATTCCTGTGTGGGTCCTAGAAATGCAGTGTCAGAGTGGAAATAACTCATGAAGTTAAAGGTTGGCTTTTGTCCCGATGGAGAAGATTGATACCCCTTTCAGGCTTTTGTTTTAGGATGAACAGATCAGCTCCTTGCCTCCATGGTGCCTGGTGGCAGTAAATCCAGCTGGAGAAGAACCCAGGTGTCCTGGGGCTGGTGCAGTGCTCTAAAACATACAAGGAGGTGCATTTCTTATCACTCTCCACATCATTCATTGCTCTCCAGGCTTCTTCAAGTTCTTCTTCATTTTTCCCCCGATTGCACCAGCCTTAATTTTCTTTCCTGGTGCTACTAGTGGCTCTCACCCAGGCCTTCTCCATTCCTCTTCACAGCGGGTTTCCCACCTTGCAGAGCATCCTGTCCCTATCCACGTGGGGCATGGTGTCCATGGGTAGCTGTGCCTTGCCCTCAAGCTGCACTGCACCACAAGCAGGCACCAAGCAATAGATCTCACTCCCGGGTCGGGTGCTTATTTTCCCAATGGCATCTGGCTCTGACTCACCTTTCCTGAGTCACTCTTCCTGTCACTGTCATCCCCACCTGACAGCATTAAATCCCCCACTGTCACTTTACCAAAGGATTAGAAATCCTTCCACTGTCATTTGCCTGGGACAGAACAATTTTCTTCGGGGGGCTATTTTTCGTTCTTCCTGCTCTTATTGCTGCTTGACAGGAAACCATCTCATGTTGTTCTGCTCCAAAATGTCACCTGTCGGTGGAGCAGCAGCCCCCATTTCCCTCCCTCCTTCCCACACCCTGCTGTTTTACCTGGCTTTGAAATGGCAGCTCAGCAGACTTTACAGAATCCTCTTTACAATTTTATTTTATTTTTTCCACAGAAAACTACAAATATATTTTTATATATATATATCTCTGTTGAATATGAGTATCTAATCTGGCAATAGTGGGAAGTTTCAGGACAGACTCCCATGGTTTGAATTAAGTATAAAAAAAGAAGGAAACACTGAGGTGATAGATACAGATAGGTAGATAGATAGATAAATATGTTTTTTATTTAAGTACTCTGCCTATTACAATTTAAAGGCAAATGCCTTTATGCAGATGTGAGATCTGCTGCCATTTCAGAACGGATAAGGCTACGTTCTCTAAATTATTGCAGGAAACAGAAACACAAATAGCACTGTCTCCTGTATCTGGACAGATTCCCTTTTTATTGTCACCTGCCTGACAGCCAGGCTGTTGCTGCTTACTAAAACCTGTCTGTAACTGAAATCCCCGGGGTAATAAGTTCCCTGTGAAACAGGTTCTTGACTGGAAAAATCTGCACATCTCCAGATTAAATCAATAACAATTAAGAATTCTTTGAAATCTAATTGGAAAAGCAGCTATTTTGATCAGCACCATGATGTTATCTGGAAATTGTATTTTGTTTATCTACAGCAGAAGAAGGTTTTCTTCTTTGTGGGATTGGTTTGCCAGCTTCAGACACATCCTTTGATCTCTCAGATGATACAGTGAACTGAAACATGGGGGCAATCAGAGGGATTATCACGGGATGGGGAAATCATTTGATCTATTTTTAAAAGTTTGGGGTTTTTTTTATGAATAACTTTGGGGGTTGGTTATCATTAAGAAAGGAAGAGACTGCTCTCCCATCTTTAACAGTGTTAGATTTCTCTGAAGATGTCTGATTCATGTAGTTAATAATACTTAGCATTTATATAGTGCTTCCTAACTTCAAAGCACTGTACAAATATTTCTCACTAATACCGTGCACCAAACTTCTGTGTTATTACTTTCAGGGAGGGATGGGGCTGTTTGACGTCTCTTGTATAGTTTTCTGTTCAGGCCCCCCTGTAGTTGTCTCAGGTTAACTGGGACAGAAAGTCCCAGTGAGAGAAGGAGAAAGATTAAAGTCCTGTTCACGAACACAGTGAGACTCTTTCAAGCACATCATCTGAAAACTCTCCTACTCATCTTGAGAAGGTCTTCTACACCTTGTACAGACTCTCTTACCAAGTTAACTGAGTTTCTAGTGCTCACTGTAAGCACAATACCCTTGTTTGAAGATCTCTAGCAACACCAATACTCACAAAAAAAAAAAAGAAAGAACATAAGCACAGAAGACATACTGTGCTTTGTGTAAGAATATCTGATGTTCAAAACAAAACAAAAACCAAACCCAAGAATGAACTTGAAACTCTAAAAGGTTGTTGAGGCCCTTTTTTTTCCCCTCAAACCTAGTTTTCTTCTCATACACATTCATGCCAACAAATAGCAGATGGTGATGGCAGATATGTACTAAAACAGCTAAAATTGTATTCCTTGCAGGAGTATCTACCATGCTGATCAGGCTGAACAGTCTGTGCTAGCAACAACGTCTGGTCCACGCTTGGAAGGAAAGATCAAAACCTTTCTTGAGATCTCTTTGGATTGCGTTTCAAGTGGCTCACTCTGCAAACAGAGGCAGATCTGCTCTTGTGGTTCCTGGGAGCCACTCAAGACAGGAATGTTGCTGTGTTAGCCATGTGTCTGCCCTGAGAGGGTGGCTCGAAGCAAGCCAGCACCAGGAACGGAAAGGAAGGACCTCGGGTGCGTGGTGCTCCCCTGTTCTAGCAGGTGTCCTTTCTCGCCTGTGGACTTGAAAGTAGTTTGCAGCTCTGACAGCTGGGGTCTACAGATGAGCCAGGCAGACCCAATGTTCCTACTTGGGCTTACTGCAGTGTAAGTTCTTCTCCTTTCCAAGGAGATTTCCTAAGAGATCTCTGAGTCTCCAGGTCTTTGGCTTCTGTGGGCTCACTGCAGTCATGGATAAGAACAAGAATTAAAGGAAGCTTAACATACACAAGGATCAAGGATCATGGTTCCCCTGGCTCCAGGAGATCATGCCATCTGTGCTAACATATTAAAGAGAAACATTTGAGGGGTTAGCATTTTTTCATTAATATTTTTCATCCCTGTTCCCAAAACTTCAAGTAGTATCCTTTGATCTTTAATTTAGGAAATTCATAGACTGTGAACACAGACCTTACTCTTCCAGCAATTTTCCTCCCCCAAACACTGGCACATGACTATAGGGTAGGATTATCTTAGAGGAAGAACAGGTGGCCTGAGAGTCACAAGTCCTGAGTTCTGAAGAGATCTGTCACCGGTTTTGTGGTGTGATCTCAGGCCAGTTACTGAGGGCCTGGTTTGGGGGATGCTGGACACCCACATCTCCCACTGACTCCAAAGGAAGCATCATATGTTCAGTATGTTGGAACCAAAGAACCTCGACCTTCTTGGCTCTTTGATGTGTAAGGAAAAGATGTGTTCTCCCACCTACCTCCACGGGGTATTACGCCACTTCACTAATATTCATATGGCACTGTCAGATGTGCACACTGTGAAAGAAACCACAGTGGCTCTGCTCTGCTTCTCACAGTGTTGGTGTAGCACAATGGCTTTGAGGAATTGCCCAGATTTTCCTCTACAGTCCGCCAGGCACCTCAGCAAGCTGATCTCATATTTGACAGAGCTGTCTTTCTCCAGGCATTCTGGCTGGTAATCCTGCACAGTCTTTTTGTAGTGATACTAATTTTCCCCTATTCACAGTGCCTACTGATGAGCTGATTTGAAGTTACCTCTTGCTTGTAGGTTCAGCTTCTTTTTCAGTTGCTTTGCACTCTTTTATCTGATTGCTGAAGAGGGACCTGGGCTCTGCTCTTAGGCAGAAGCAAAGCCACAACAGCAGCACCAAAACCTGGCATGCATGTCCAAGCTTTGAAAAATGCCAGTGCATTGGGCCCTAACAGGAGAGAAAGCAGACCCTGTGCCTGCAGGGAGCTCAGCCAGATCCAGCATTTTTCATAGATGCCCCATGTCTTCATCAGTATGCAGATCCATCTGCGCTGCTGAGATATATGCATGGCACAGACAGGGAGCAGGGGAATACATTTATAAATAGGATCACTTCATCTTTCCCTTTCCTGCTGTCCCCACTCTCCCAGAAATCCCCACTGATGGAGGTCCTTCGCTGCTGAGAGCTGCCAGTTCCACCCTACCTTCATACCTGCTCTAGTATCACCTAAGGTTTCTTCTTTGCATTGCAAATGAAGTGAAGAAGCAAGGGATGAGAGGTGTGGATGGGGAATGAGGAACAGACTCCAGCAGCTGTTAGGACTCTCAAAATACCTTTTACCATTTGTTTAACAAAGACAAGTGCTAGAAATGATGACTCTGACAGTACAGTGCCTGCATGCTATTTCTAATGGGTGCCTTTTTAAATCCAACAGGTAAATAATAGCATCTTCTTAGAAAAGGTGCACACTATAAACCTATCTGCTGTAGCACAGCAGCCTGCATCAAAATATCTCCGAACACCGGGTAAAGCTAATTCTTCCTGCTCACCGCGCTAGAAGGTTGTTAAATGTTGTATGGTCACAGAGAAATTAAACATTGCTCCTACTCATGCTTACTCACATGAGAAGCTGTTGAAGCTGTAGTCACACTGAATGCAGCAATCATGTTAGTACATCACGGTAACAGTTGCTCTGAATTAAAACACAGCAAATAACTACATGAGACACAGCTTTTTTGCAATTGGGTTGAAGTTTTTCTCCTGGCATCTCACTCTGATTTTCTGGCAAAGTCAGTAGAAGAGCTCCAGAATCCCAATTTTATTTTCCTGTGCCCCAGATGACAAACCTCTATTGAAACTGTCCCATGCACACAGTCCTGGCTCTCTTGTGCTCTGGCTGCCTGGCTTTTGTGTGTGTTTTCTTCCTTCCCCAAGTTCCCGCTGTCTGTTAATAAGCTGATCTATTGTCATTTGTCTGATTGCAAATATAGAAACTGAGTTTGGCCTTCTGGCAGCAGAGAAACCACCCCAAATGCCTTGGGAGAGACCAAAATCCTTCACAAAAACCTAAAAAGTCACATTTTCTATTTTGAAAATTTTCGTTTCTTATTAAGGAAATAATAAAGGAAGTTCTGGAAATTCCATCATCTGGCACTGAGGATGCAAATGTTCAGAAACAGACAACAAAGTAATTATTTGAGTAAAAGAGTGACTTTTTAACAAAAGATGAAAAAGGTGCTGAATCAATTTGCCCTCTAGACAGATGACTCACGGATTTGTCAGAAGCCAAAAGGGTACAGCAAACACTTCGGGCAGTTCTGCTGTTTCCCCTGGAAAATAGATGCTCTTGTAATTGTCAAGAGATGCCTCTTGAAACAGGTGATTTGAAGAAGTGTGTACACATCAACCATCGCATCCATGAAAGCAAGGGAGAAAGGCAAGTTACATGGGCAAAATTGTGGAGCAATTCCATGGACTGGTAGCAAGGTGCTGAGCAAAGTGACAATGACAGTTCGGTGGCAGATCTGTCCCTGTTTCATTCTATAATTCAATGTGAAAACCTGCTTATACTAGGCCATGAGAACAACTAGGTAAGAAGAGGCCTTCTCTGCTGGCAGATAAGTCCATCTGACATGAACTCCACAAATATCCGGTGGAACAGATCAGCACACTTGGTTTTCCAACCACAGCCTTCCAAACCACCCATGAAGAAACTGTTGTTTTTTACTCTTCCCATTGCCAATCAGCTGCTAACCTCACCAGGGAGTCTGGGACAGCAAGATGAGTTTGCATTAAGCAGGGAAGCAAGGCCATTCCCAAAGTGGTTCCCTCAACACAGAGGGACACAGATTGTCCCTCACAGACAATCTTACTCAAATATATTGTCACATGGCAGGATTTCCTATGTAGTGAGGAACATCTCCTTATTGAGATAAAGCTCAGTGAGACAATGACCTCAAGGCAGGAAGCTCTAAGGGGTCAACACAGACTTTGGGGAGCTCCAGTGCCTTTGCAACACCTTCCAGGATCCAGAATGCCCAAAGATGCTCTGGATGGAGTTCTCCAGGGATAATTATCTGTGCTGCCTGGTTCCCAGGCCAGGAGAGAAAGAGACAGCAGGTCCAGGAGATTTAGTAAGGGAGAAGCAAAGACAGATTTAAAGGGAAGATAAGGTGGGAAATAAGCAATTTGAGGGAAGAGGATGCGATAGAAAAAAGGGAAAAGGAATGGGCAGAAATCACAGGGAAAGGAGATAGTGGCAAAGATGCAATACTGGGTGTCTTGGAGCAGAACCTGACAAGAGTCAACAGGAAGTTTAGTAGAACCACAAGGGGAACCCACTGTTTCGTTGTGTTCATGAGTGCTCCTTGAACCCTCCTAAGACTCCTGCATCTCTGCACAGCTTCTCACATATCATTCCTGTTTATCAGACTTTTTCCAACACTTGGGCTGATGGAAATAACCTCAACAGCCCAACTGACCTGGAGCTAGCTGAGATGATGTCTGTGATGCTGGATATCTGTCACTGTAGGGTGCTGCTGTCTGTGTAGACACAGGGCAGATCCTGGGTATGACCACAGTATATGTGCTGAACATCACTACAGTGTGTGCACAGCATGACTAATGCTTCCTAGAGGTGCTAATTTTCACTCCATATGTGTTTTCAGGGCACCCACTGTGTTTGCACAGATTTCCATCCAGGAAAATCCAAGAATAAGTATGTCAGCCTTCACTCTGCTTGGGCACTTGCACTACAAGGCTAACACATCCAGGATGCAACAGATGGGCTGACTGCACACACAGTACACAACCTGTGTACACTCCTGTCTCCCTGAGAAACCCTGATGGGAAAAATGGCAACCCTACGTAAAGCGTCACTTCAAGTACACAACGAGCTATTGCACTATTTTGCTAATCCTTTGCATTAAAAAGTGCTTGAGGACATATGAAGTAATAGAAATTCCAGGCTTCAAGCCTTCAGGTGTTCCCACTGGGGCCTTCATAGTGCAGAACTGTGACAGTTTTCCCAATTGTCACTTGTCTGTGGAACAGAGACTCATTCCACCAGCGCGATTGCTGTACCTGTGCTTCTTCCCTGTGCATATTCTTAAGCATAAACAGCACAAACATACCCTGAGACAGGGGCAGCCCCGTACACTCTGAGGTGTCTCACCACTATCCCTGTGAAGTAAAGCAACATCGATACGAAGATTCAGTTGATAACAGGCCCCCAGGTCTAAACAGAACTTTGGAACTTGCTGAAACATTGCTTTAAGTAAGTCTACCAGTACGTTTTCTGGTTGGTCGCCAGATCTCACAACTTTGTGCTTGTCACTGCAAGATAGACCCTACAGATCCATCACCCTGCTTGGCAATGTCATGTCAGACTGGGATGACAGTAGATTTCATCAGAACCTGGCGTGGGTGCTTTTATCACTTACTTCACATATGGAAAATCTCATCTATTTTTGCCAAAATTTCATGTGGAAGAACTGGGAAGGGTTGAGGAGGAGTAGTAGGGGAGAGGTGTGACAGCAGTGTCAGTCTGTCCCATTTCTGACATTTGAAAAAAAAAAAGGGAATTTCATTTCTCATTCTGTGCTTAGTTCGGACCGAAATGGAAAAAAAAATATATTGCAAGATTGCAGTGTATTAAAAAAGGGAAGTCTGAATGAAGCTGTTGTGTTCTCAAAAAGTATTTTATTTCTCCCTGAACTTTTCGGTAATGAAGATTATCAATATTTTTGTTGGGTTTCATTCTGACTTGGAACAAATCTGGACTTCAAAATCATATTTCATCCTGGAACAGAGTCCTTATGACCCCCTCCTGTAGTGCCAAACCAGTGTGGGTTCAGGAGGATGGCACTGCCAAGATCACAGCTGGCTCCACATTTATGTCTGGGTCTCACCTTCTGCAGCAGAATGTTAATTTTAATACTTGTATAACCCCTAAGTATTCTAAATATTCTAAACTAAGGGCACGTACATACAGATGTGACGTTTCTGTTATGCCAAAATCAGGTCAGACAGAGGGTGTCAGAAGTATGGATAACTGGAAAGCACCATGCCTACCACTAGCATTACCACTTTGGGGTAAGCAAGGAAAAGAGGAGCACATTAAGGTACAAGCAAGTGAATAAGGCAGAGTTTAAGGCACGAGTAATGGGAGAAGCAGGCAGGCAGCCAAGAGGAATAACCTTGAGTGATGAACAACAGGATGTGTGATGTCCTTTCATGTGGAACAAAAGGCAAACATGAGACTTTACCCGTGTTCTTTCTGCCTGAAAAACACCACTGATTACACACAGCAGAGGTGAAGTTAGAAGTCAAACACAAGCCCTCAGTCTTCCCTTTTACAACCTCAAGCAGGCAACAGGCAGGAGGGGATGAAAAATGCAAAATATCCCAGTTACAATGTAAAGCCTTGCTGGAGGGATCCTAAATACAAAGAAGGGACTACAGGCACTTAGCAGTTTTCATGTCCTCTTGGGTGTTCGGGAAGGAATCGCCAGAGGGAGAAACTATAAATCTGTGAATGACTGAGTTTGTGTGCTGACCTAGCGTACACCCACTCCCCCCTTTCTTTTTTTTTCTTTTTTTTGGAGGGGGTGGGGATGGGAGGGATTGTGGCAGGCTTGTTTGAAGTCAGACCCTGAGTGAAAACAGATAAAAGCAAAACAAGAGATTCCAGCTAAGAACTGGCTAGGAGAGACTCTCAACTGATCAGCAGCCCATGGTGATACAACACAATACTGCACTAACCAGAATAACCCATAGGCTAAACTGGATGTAGAAGGGATCTTGGTTCAGTTCTTCACTTGCCTGCTTACAGCACTGGACTGTGAGGTAGCTTTAAACTTAGTTTTCAGCTGATGTCATTACTCTCTGGGTTATTCTGGATGGTTCTCTGTTTCTCTGGTTTTGCTCAGAAACATTATCTGAGGATCTGCTCCGCTGAATCATCTACATTCAGGGGGGTAAGGAAAGCATTTCTGATGAATTTTCATTTCTGAATGGAAAGCTAAAAATAATTCCCAACTAGCTGTAATCAGAGCACAAGTATAAATCACTTGTGATTCGTGGTACCAGCATCCAGTGGGAGTTCCTCGGGAGGGAATGCTTCCCCAGGGCCCTGGTTTCAATGTGACACTGACGTGTTTGGCTTCTCTCCCGTTTCTGTAGAGCATGAGTAAGGCTTCAGCCCCAAGACTGCAAATTCGCCTGGCATATCAAGATCTGCAATCAAACTGAATTGTTTAAAATGGTTCCCTTCATCCCCATAGGAGTTCATTTATCCTGATCTATGGCAGAAGAGATACCTTTCCCTGTTTTGCCTAATACACAAAAATAATAATAAAGCTTTCGCTTTTGTTTCTCTTTCCCCTTAAATCCACTACGTGCTTTGAGCTGTTATGGACTTGAGAAATCTCTGCTAATGCAGGCCCAGGAACATCTTCGTATCTGTACAGTTATCCAGAGGTTTCTTTCCCATTTCAGTATGTGTCTAGGGTATTGTTCTCTTTCTCAGCTACCAATGACTAATTTAAATCGTCCCAATTTTCAACTCCCTTCTGCTAGCCTCCCCCACTGACCCCAGAGGAATTGCCCGACACACTTCCCCTCCTTTCTTTCTCTCACTCTGTCTCAATATCTAATAATTTATGTAAATGAATTCCTTAGTATCAAAACAATATGGGGGGGAGAGGAGGGTCTGACTGATTACAAAGAATATGTGATCAGCTCCAGGAAAACACTGTTTTCCTTTAAATCTCTAGACCCTGCAATGCACCTCCTTAAAACTGCCTTAATCAAGACTCTGTGCACATTAGCCAGTGATACTTAAGTAAACTTAAAATAATAATTTGCAGGTGAACTACGTTTCCCGGGCAGTAACCATAAGTCACCGATTTCAGTTCAAGCATAGCAGACCATTTCTAAACCTAAAACCTAAAATTATCTCCACTTATAAGAGCTGCTTCTTTAAATAGACACATTCCTTAAAATGACATCTTCCACAAGAGTCTTACATGTTTTATGTAGCAGTGTGAAAACAAAGATCGTTTGCTAATGCATCTTTGGCATTTGCCAACTTTGAAGGCGTGTAATTGCCAGAAAAGGGTTTTGCTGAGGGCCCTGGGAGGCCACAATCCCTTTTGCCCACTGGCATCGCTGAGAATGTGTTCATTCAATTACCCAAAGGTTGATCTATTTCACTGTCTCCTATGGTAGTTTTACGTCGTTCTGTATTCAATTTGTATGCTGCAGACATATCGGGCTTGATGAATGCAGGCAAGAATTTTATTTCATTATCTTAAAACCTTCAAATTACACATGCACAATAAATATTGACAGGGAGGCGAAATGAAGACTTTGCTGCAACTCACAGCAAGAGTTACAAATGGCAGAAGGGAGCGTGCCGGGGAGGTGTGACAAGCCCAGGACAAAGCCTTGTCTCTTTTACTGGTGCACTAAGTGGGGACTGATCCCCCCCAGGTGTCATGCCCTGCATATAAGGCCTGGTCTCTTTAGATCCATCTCCTAGATCCTCAAGGCAATGGGGGGATCTTTTATGTTTCTGCCCTCATTAGTGAAAAAACTACAAATTACACATAATATCTTGTTCGTAATTTGGTGTTGTTTCGCTTTAATTGGTACTGGAAAATAAAAATAGGATCGTAGGATAATTCAGCCTAGAAAGGACCTCAGGAGCTCTGTAACCCAACTTCCTACTCAAGGCAGGGTCAGCTACGGGATCAGAGGAGATTGATTGGGGCTTTACTGAGTCAAGCCTTGAAAACCTCCACGGATGGAGAATGCACAACCTCTCTGGACAACCTCTGCTTCCAAAAACACACCTAGTCTTACACCTGGTCTAACTGAAGAAATTCAAATTTTTTGCAGCCCCCAGACGCTACAAAAATACTATATATATTTGTCAAGTAACATTTCCTAGTTGACGACTTGAAGCAAGTTGCAGTCTGTAAACTGACATTGTCTTCCAATGCTGGGTTTCCAAAAGCTGTGCTACTACAAACCCTGGTAAACACACACTCCCTGATGTGTACAAGGTCCTCTCTTGGAGGTCCTGCTATGACGCTGCAGCCACACTTGGCTCGATTTTGCTGCATGTTTCAGAGTCAGGAAAACCGATGCATAGAGAGGTTTGTGACTTGCACGTAGGCAGTGTAAAGTCGCCATAAAAGATGGGAATTTCCATTCACTGCCCTCAGTGCCATTCTCTACATTTTCTCTCTGGCTGTCTAAGCTGACTTCAGTCCTAGTCTGCTCCTAATGGAGTGGACATATGCCACATGGGATGCACAGTTAATTCCTTAACTCACTTGCTTTTATTGCCTCATCTTTTCTACTGTACCTATTGAAATTTATAGTTAATTTATAGATCTTATTCCTAAATCCTAACTGTTTTGATCCTGTTCCCTACAAGACCATCATTCCCTGCTCTTCAAAGCTTTTCTTCAGTGTGTTGTAGGCTGGTGTGAATCAGACCAACTCCAAGAAGCTGCCGGGGGCAGCATCAGGGTTTGCATTTTTATGTGCAGTTCTGAAATCTGGCAATTAAGATGCCAATAGACAAAGTCCTGCCTCTGGCAGCCCCTTCTGCCCTTCACAGCAAGACATCTGAACTGCTCATCCATTCGGCTTGCTCATCACTGCAGCCATCAGCACTACGTTTTATGGAAACTCATCGCCAACTTCACTTTCCTTAAAATTCCGCCCTGTGCTCCAGGAGCTGTTTGAAAAGTAGTTTAGGTATTGATGAGTGGGATGAGGGTAAAGTAGAGGAGATGGGGGAGGGAAGAAGGGGACATAGAACTGGCAATGATAACCTCATCAGCTTTTCAAGATAAGCCATCTCCACTCATCACTCAGAGTCCCTAATCGCAGAGAAGCACCAAAGAAACTGCAGAATTTATCCATCAGAAACAACCCTTCCTTTGCAGCCATCACAGGACTATTACCCATGTCCACGTAACACAGGCCTGTGTTAATAGAATCATTCTTGTCTGTGAGGAACTTCAATAATAACATTTATTTGAGATTGATGCAAAATAAAGTAGATATTATCACTGAAAGAAAATTTCCTTCTTGCCCCCAAAATATCTTGCTTTGGGGTGATCCAAAACCTCCTTTTTAGCCAGGAAATATATTTTTTTTATTATTTCAACACCTTTATTATGTGTAATACATTATTGTAATTCACTTTTTTTCTTTCAAAAATGTTTCCTTTCAGAATTTTGGTTCCAAAAAAGAGAGGAACTTGTGCCCTGATATCATTGGCATTTTATGAGTTTTCTCCAAAATGAAATTCTCATTAACTCGTCTAATTTCTATAAATATTTTATTTTATTTTAATGGAATCCTGTACTTCAAAGGAACATGATTCTATTCCATGTCTTCTCATTTTCACTGTACTAATTATAAAGATGTTTATTCTAGGCTATTATAAAAAGAACTTTGTGGGGTTTTTGCTGTAACGTTTTCACAGACGACTTAATGCCAGGAGCAGGTAGCGATGATGGGAAAGGTCTTGCTGACCGCGTTTGCCGCTCCAGCCTCCTTATTATAGTATTTGCATAAGAAAGGGGATACGAGCTGCTTTGATTCTGTCGCAGGTATTCCAACCTTGCCTGAAGTAGGAAGTCTTAATTTGTGTGAAATCTCAGAGCCTTATTTCCCACACAGAGACAGGCTCAGCTCCGGCCACGTAGCCGTCGCCAGCGCCGACGGGGGCTCTGTGAATCACACGGGCCCCCACGGTGAGCTGAGAACGAATTTCCCCCCAGCTGCCTCTTTGAAGTGCTGCTGGAGTGCAGCCTTCACAGGCCACGAGTGAGCTGACATTTTGTGCAGCTCCTGTTTTGCAAGCGGGCTCAAAATAACAGCAAAGGAAGATCTTTTGACCCTGGGTGATATTGCATATAGATATAGCTCTAAAAACGCAGAGTTTTTACTGGCACGATTTGGCAGAAGGCGAGGGGAGCCAGAAATATTTAATTAAGCAAAACATAGGTATTTGTTTAATACGTGATTTGCCACGTGAAACTGCATGTGAAAGAACATTGCTTGGGTTGGCTGAGCTCTAGTCCTGAATCTGTTTGCTGTAACGTTTACTGTTAAATCACTACCGGATTATCTTCACTGTTTAAAGAAAGTTAAAATCCACTTGCTTTATCTCAGGGTAATTAGTTTGAGGGCTGTGAGGTTGAAGTCAGTGCGTTCTTCTCATAAAACTAGTGTCCTCTTCCAAATTTTCTCTTCCGTAAGTTGAAGCTGTTACTGTTTGTAGCCAAAAATTACTTCCTCTCCACCCCCATTTCAGCACTGTTATATCCTCTTCAACCAAAAGTAGCTGAAATAACTCTAATCACCTATTTTTACTGTTTCACAGGACTCATTTTGCTGGCAGAGCTGAAGGGCTTACAAAAAGGGAAGAGGAAAAGGGAGTTACAAATTTAGAGCGCAAAACAGCTGCTGCCCATGATAATGTCATCAACTGGTGGAGGTGTTTGCAGACCGAGCATCTATGGCCTAAAATGACTGTTTTGTTTGGGGGTTTTTTTGTGTTTTTAGTGCAGGATTAATCCTAATTGTTAATACAATTGAGAAAGAAACCTAAGAACAATAACTAAGTCCTATATTTTTTTTGATTCTCTATCAGGCCTCTGGAAGAAGCAGTTCATGGCAAACAAGGAAAACAAACCTGGAACCTCTGCTGCATCCTGCCTCCTATTCAAGAAGGTTTGTGGCTTTACATATAAAGATAAATCCAACAACTTGCTGTGTGACTCCAGTAAGTTACATAAGCTAAACTTTTCACAACTTAATGTCAAAAACTAATCCTTTAATTCATATTTAGGTTCCTGTAATGAACTCATATTAAATGTTATCTGCAGGTGCTCAGACATACTGAAAAATTGATAAAGTATATACTTATTCTTACTTAAGGCACCTGAATTTGAATTTTTTGGCCTTAATGACTTCTCTGTGGTGTTAATGAAGACTTTCATACATTGAAGGGCTCTTCTGATGTTTGCATAGAAATTTTAAATCATACTTCCCTGTACATGCAGAACTTTATGCTTCAAGTACCAAAAGAAATTGAAAGTAGCAGGAAGGAAATTCTAGGATTTATTTTCCTATTCCATGATAGGCGTTTTCAGTCAATTTTATTTTTTGCAGTGTTTGGAGGAACCTCCCTTTTCCCATTAATTTTATAAGAGACTAGGTGATGCTTATGTTTGGGGTAGAAAGAGACTTGAAGGTCATGGTATTGGAGGTGGAGGCACAAGCCTTGTTTATATACAGATTCTGGACGAAAAGAAGTTCATCCCAACAGTTAAGGTTAATGAATTTAACTCATTATTCTCTGCCCCTGGGATTACAGTGGCAGGGAAAACATTTTCTTGGAAGCACTTCAACAAGCTCTGATTAGTTCAGAAGAAGAGGCAATAAACTCCCACCTGTCCAAGCCACTAATGATCAAAATCCTTTCCCCAGGTGCCTCCATCTTCCCAAAGTCACTGGATTGTCTTCCTTGAATGGAGGAGTAACTGTGGGCTTTCAATATTGCCTACTAAGTGAAAGACAAAAGAGGAAACAGGATTGTAAAGCAGGAAACAAGGTGTGCTAATTTCTTTTATCAGACCTTTGCTCAATGTTTTTTCCCTCTATTTCTATTATAGAGGCACCATCCTGACTAGCCTCATCAGGTAATGTAGGATGAATAATAAGAGATTTGGTTACTAATTTTCTGTGGAACATTGCACAGAACTTGTCAGGAGGGTGGATTTTGGGGTAGGAAGGGCCAGGTAAAATTTCGGAGGCTGCATTCCCAAGTGCTGCCCGTTATCTCTTTCCCCAGGGTGGGACCACAGCACTAGCAGCTGAAGGATTGGCATGTCACAAGATTTTGTCTCTGGAACAGCATTTCCCCAAGTGGCTGATAACAGGCTCAGTATATTCCACCGAGAATGTATTCACAGCCTGCCCTGATACATTTATTATAAACAAAAGCTAAAGAATGTTAAATTTTGTCTCTAACAAAATGCTACTCCGGCTATTCAGATAAAACAGGTTTGGCTGGGGGTTTTTTAGATGCAGAGCTGCCTTTGCTGTAGGAAATCTCACGTATTAAGGAAAGATCAATACCACAGCTAATGGCCTAAGGTATCAAAAAACCTCACTGGAGGAAATGAGAATGTTGTCTGGAAACCAGATGATGATAATCCTCAGGATAAATGGATTTAGAGATTTCCGAAGCCGTTTTAGTAAACAGAGGGCAGACTTAGGCAGTTATTTCAACAAGTTCCTTTACAAAAGAGAAAGAGATTGCCATTTTCCTGTTTGGTTTTAGCCTTGACATTGATGACTCTCAGTGAATATTTATTAACCTCTTAGATGCAGAACAGACCTTTTAATAAAGCACCCTCTTCTTTTCGGAGAAATCTTACAATGCTCATTTTGTCTTGCAAACACTTCCTTGCACGTGCTGTTGGCAGCAGCTGGCAAAGAGCCATCAGCTTCCCTGGGGTCGAGCAAAGGCAGGGGGAAAACTTGTAAAGGATGCAAAAAAGGATGCAAAGCAGAGCTCAGACAAGCACCATAAAGCAGAGATCACTTGATTCTGCTCTACATTTCCTGGCCATGAACCAGAAGGGATCTGGAGAAGAGCAGTGTTCAGTGTGGCCCGTAAGACCATACAAACAGCTCTATTGCCTAAGGTTGGAGGTCCATTTTGCCTTATTTGCCTTGTGTCTTACCACCCCTGCAACCACCTCATTTCCAAGCTGGTGGTGGATAGTCTAGGACATTGCTTCTCCTGTGGAAGCTGCTTTATGACTTAGTTCATATGTGTTAAATTTTCTAGTTGTGCTGCCTCCACTATAAGGACAAAAACACATACAGCATCCAAGATCTGGGAGCTTGTGGTATTTATGTAGACGCGTAGAAACATGCTCTGTGTCCCTCCCTATTCTTCCTCGTATCTTTTTGACTGCTGCAGAGCACCAAACTTACATGTTTCATTTTCTCCCTCTTTGGATAGAAGCGTATGATCTGCTTTTACAGGACTTTAATGGATTATGGAGTGTCAGCTAAACTCCCATAACTGACCGCGTGCTGACCCAGACCAACAGAAAGGTGAAACACATAAGTCTAAAACACCGTAAGTGTCAAAGCAGTTTGCCTTGCAGTCAGAGCAGGGTCAGCTATGCCCGTTCAGCTGACTGGCAGTAACTCACTGAGTCATTGCAACACAAACACATTTGAGGGGGTCTATTTAAAAAAATTGAAGGTTCTGTTTTGCCTGGGGTACACTGTGGTGAGTCTTTGACTCATTTCCGTTTCAGATACATGGAAATTCCCACCAGGATTCCAGCTCTGAACTGAGCAACTTATGATTCAACCAGCTCCATGTTGTGACTCCCTCCCAGTTGCCAACTTTCATCAGGTCTCGCTAGACATGGATGGGAAGCATGCTGCAGGTAGGAGATTTATTTCTGGAAGTGCACCCTGCCCTGTGTCTACCATTCTTTCTTCTCATATCATATGACAAAAAACATTGACAACCAGTAAAAATTCTTTCTTCTCATATCATATGACAAAAAACATTGACATCCAGTAAAAACTGCAGTTAGGAAGAAGTCCACGGCTGGATCTTCAGTAGTGCAGCAGGTAAGTGAAAGAGGGCTGTATTACAGGACTGTAGAAAAAGCCAGTTTGGAAGGGACCTCTGGAGGTTTCTATCCAACCTCCTGTTGGATCTGGAATCTGATACTTTGGTGGTTTTTGTTCCATGCCCTATTCAAAACATTTTGTATTTGTTTGCTTGTTTTTAAAGAAGTGATAAATTCAAAAGGAAAAAGGAGCCTGTTGGATAACAGCACTTTTCTCCAAAAAGGCACCCTGAGATTGACTAACTCAGATGTATGAGAAAAAAAAATATCACTGGGAAGTTGGCTTCTCAGACCTTTCCATTTTATTAAATCTTTCCTGGCCTTTGTCACCACTTTCCAATGAATTTTCGGATTTTAGCATGACAGAATGTTAAGAAAAATTTCCCTGCAGCTTTCTCTGCCCATTCTAAATATTTATCACTCAAAAACGTGTCATTTTTAAGGAATGTTTGCCGGTCTTGATTAAGGGGAGAGGGAAAATAATCTTGAACTGGTCCTTCTAAGTTTATCCTTACAATCTTTCTTTTTTTATTCATTTTGTTAGAAAGAGTTGAGCCTCAGTACAATTGATTTCCCAGCTCCCTCGAGTGGGTTCCAATGTTGCTGACAACAGAAAAATTGAATGATTTGTTGACTGTATCTATAGATGCAGCAATCCTCACTCCATGTAGAAGTTTCACAATATCTTGCAGCCTAAAGCTGGCATTTTCTGCTTTCTGCTCATTAAGTGGAAGGCTGAAAAGATCAGTATTTTTTTTTATAAAAAAAAAAGAAGAAAGAGCATGGCCCCCCAAAGGGCTATATCTGCAGGAATGCGTGGATGGAGTTAGGAAAGAGCACCTGGAGCAATGTATTGCAGAAATCTCAAGCTACACCTTCGTGTTTACTTGCTGGACATGGTTCAGCATCGCCATTTTCCACATGTACCACAGCCTGCTGCCCACACGGTTACAGGGGCAGTAATAACCCATCCCTCTCTGTCCCACGGGAGATCTTTTTCATCAGCCAGCTTTTCTCTCAAATAATTAACGTGATAATGTTAAACGCAGAGCAATTACACCTTGCCCTACTTAGCTTCTCATCTATTTTCTCTGTTTGAGAGTTGTGGAAAAGCTCTTGTGCCTGAAAGCTTGTCTGCTTTTTTCTGGGTGTCTCTGTTGGTCTAATACATGATATTACTTCTCTACACTAGCTTTTCCTTTTATACATCCTTAAAAATTTGTGGCTGTAAGAACACTATCACTACCATATGTTATTATGGCTACTGTATTTCTGAGATGTAAATTCAAGGATCTTAAAGTCATTAAGAATCCCCCAGCACTTCTCGCAAAAATAACAATGTTAGTCCAGACTCCCTGGCCCAGTGAGCACAATCTTTACATGATGTTTCAACTGAATTGTAGCTTTTACTCTCTGTTGTAACTGTCGGTTGTTAAACAGCTGTAATGATTCCCCCTGATGCCCCAAGAGATCGAGCTACAAATGAATTATAGATACAATACAAGCAGCCTTGGACGTGCACTACCCATAGCCTCTCAGATGGGTCAGAATCATACGGTTATTGTCCTGTCAGATGTTTGGAATAAAAATCTATGGGCTTTGTGAGATGACCCCAATGTATTGATTGCTATAAAGGAGACTGAGAATCTTTGACTTGAGATAAAAAGATATCAGACGTCTGTGATTAACGATCTGCAAAACCTGAGTGTTGCAGAGAGAGCTTTTAATTGATTCTACCAATGTGCCTCTCTCTGTGTGTACACTCGTGCACCAGATGTGCATATGCAAAGCGTTATAATGTATAGATTGTACATATGTGTGTGTTCATACATAATATCTACGTGATGAATACGTGGCAGGGCCATAAGAGCCCACACACATACTGGAGGGTCTGGCTGCTGGGTCTTGGGGGCCAGCTCAGCATCAATCCATGGCCCTACCTGGCCATCCCATGTTGTGTCCCATTCTGGATCCCCTCACTGTGACTGATCCTGACCCCCCCGCCACAGGCTGATGTCCCAGCCTATACTTCCCATGCCCTGGAAGGTGCTTGATGCTCCAGGCTGGGACTTCCCCCAGCTGCTCCTCAAGCCTGTCCTGCTCCTGCCTGGGGAGTGGTGGTGGGATTGGCCCTGGCTGTCAAGTCCTGCTCTGCTGCCCCGGGAGAGCACTCATGGCCCCCAGCCTCAAAGAGCAGCTAACCTACTCTGGACCCTGACAGTGGGACTATCAGGGAAATAATAGAAACAGAAAATGGGTGGGGACGGGATGGGACAGGATATGATAGGATAGGATAAGATAGGATGGGATGGGATGGGATAGAATAGAATAGAATAGAATAGAATAGAATAGAATAGAATAGAATAGAATAGAATAGAATAGAATAGAATAGAAAAGAAAAGAAAAGAAAAATTCTAAGTTCTCACATGGAAGAAAAAAAAGAGCAAGAGAGGGGGGAGAGAGAGAGAGAGAGAAGAGGGAGAAAGAGGGAACAGAGGAAGAGGGAAATAAGGGCAGAAAAAAGGAGACGAGGAGAGAACGAGACAAATAACTACAGAACAGTGCAGTGCAAATGTCTTCTTACAACTCCACATAAGGGTAGACTCTTCCAAAAGAAGAAACAAGGAAATGACAATTAGGACTGAAGTTTGGACTCTGTCCAGAAAGTAAATTGACTTTGTCAGTCCTGTCCTGTTTTGACCTTTCTATTTTTCAAGGGTAATTAAACACACCAGCCTGAGTTGGATCTTGCTCCAACTAGTTATTCACCTCCTCTGACAAGGTAAAGAGCTGAACAGGAGAGGTCCAAACTGGCTGCCCAAAAATCCATGTCCATATTGGTCTAATTTTATGTGAATATAATACCACCAAGTAATTAGCAATAAAAATACTGTGCAAGAACTGTGTATGCCATTAAGGTTGAGTAATTTGGTCTGTAACCCATCTAGCAGCTACTGCAAGACGCACTAAGTGACTGAAATCCATATATCTCATTATAATAAATATTTTATAGACCACATCTCAGCCCAAATCACCTTCTATGACATTGTTTTTAAAGCCACTGACAGGTGACAGGGTGATTTTGGTGACTGGTAATTGGAAAGGAAATCTTCCATTGCCATGTTAAAACAAACCCAACATCGATAACAACCAAGTGTTTTCACTTGATCCGTGTCAAATGTCAACAGTGCAATAAACTGGTGACTGCTTCAGTTTCTGTGGGACCACTTCTTCCCCACTTTGAGTGCATGTTCACCATTTTTCATGCTTGGGCTGGTGCCTACTTGTGAGAAACCTCTCACAGTGGACATCCTGCTATATTTGTTTTGTGGAGAGGAAGAAGATTTTACTATTTAAGGCTGTAAGTCTGGCATTTTCATAAGTGCTGAAATTCACACCTTCGCATTTCTTGTTATATCCCTGCTATATAAGGTGAGCAAAGGTAACCATGCTGCTGATATTTGCAGTAGTCCTTCATCTTACTCCTTTTGGGACTGTTCCCATGTACATAAGTACCCTTCATCTCTGACGTCTGAAGCCAGCTCCTTATCCATTCTTTGTGAGTGACAAAGCATCAAAGAAAGCCTCCTAAACTGTGAAATTTATTAGACAGGAGAGCAGAGTCCTCTGGGGGAAGTGTTGGAACAAGACTCCACCGGAGGAGAGTTTAGAGCTAAAAGGGATAAAGTGTTATAGGGGTAGACATAGTGTTAAATTATAGTCCTGCAGTGACAGGAATTGAGTGGGTACTTAAAACCACTTTTTCACTCCCCAAAATAGGGCAAGGAATGGGAAGAGCCTTCCCAACTCATCAAGTGAGGTCCTCTGCCATCATGCTATATGACTTTTTTCATTAATTAATTGTATGTTCTATCTTTAAACCATTCAGGATTCCCTCCAGCCCCCTTAAGGAGGGGGTGTCTTAGTGATTAAAACATCTGGGTCATTCATTCAAGTACCTCTGCAGACATGAGCAGAAGGCCAGGCTTGATCCTCTTATAAATGGGTCACAACTATTCAGACAAGAGACTCAAAGGCAACCTGAAGCGGTGCTAGGCAAGCTATTTCCATTTGTGCAAATTTAACACACCTGATCCAATTGATCTCCTAGGCTCCTAGGAAAAAAGTCAGGTTATTTCCTTCAAAACTAATAAGATTTATTTGTGCAACTAAAGCTCAGTGGAAGCCTTCCCATGACCAGAAGACTATGGCAGAGTCTCACTATCCTCATGGCTAAAAACTTTCTTCTATTTTTCAACTTGAATTTATTCATTCTCAATATTCTTTTGTTCTTTAGACAAAATCTGTCTTTAGCTGAAACCACTCTTGTTCTTCACTGGTGTCTAGCCCAGTGCCCATTTATAGATCACAGTCATGTTCTCTCATCCTTAGTTGTTTTAAAATTAACAAGCCAAGCTGTCTTGGTGTAAGACAGGCACTTCTATTTCCCAGATCACCGTTAGGGAGAAAGTAATGAATGGGGAATGATAGTTCATTGTCTGGTCAAAAACAAGAATTAGTGACATTAGAGGAAATAACAAGCATCAATATCTAAAGAAGCAAAAGGTGATGGTTTTCCCAAATCTTGTAACTGCAGAAGTCCCTGCTGCCACTGAGATGCTGAAAGTTCACATTGGTTCAGAAGGCAAACTGCAAGCAAAGTGAGCAAAAGTAGGTATGGGAGGAAATTCAGTATGGGAATAAGTCACCTGAAGATACTAAATGCAAAGGTAATGCCTTGTGCTCAGGTAGTCATTACATTGAAATTTGCTGAAGACTGACATTTTTGGGGAACTATTACGCATGCTTATACTATTTTACACCTTTTGTGAAGCCACCACGAGACACAAGCTATTGCGGTGCATATGCCTGTAGTCTGAATCTTTATGGCTTTTCTTATCATAACTAATAGTTTTTCACTGAATCTGACCCAGTTTGAGTCCACAATTCTTGGAGATGCATAACTAGCGTGGCAGTCAGTATTCCAGATGAGTTTTCAGAGTCTCATACAGGGCTATTAAATTCTTTCCTCTTCCCCAAGGAAAATATCTTCCCCGGTACAATACAGGCTTGTGTTTTGACTCATAGTTTTCCTATGATCAGTTCTCCTGCCAAGTCATGTCCCCAGCCGCTGTAGAACTCCTCATTGCCCCAAAGTGTGTGACTGCATTTTGAACTGCTGAATTTCATCCCACTGCTGCTTCTCCAGCACTTGTGATCATTTCTGTTTCCCTCTATGATACTTCAGCCTTCTTTGAACCGATCATACCTATCACTTCTGTGTGATTAGCTGACACTAGTTAATTGGTATGGCACTCAGGCAGTATCCTCATGAGGGCTACTGTGGTGATGGCATGTCACCATTACCCACACCCCCCTGCCACCCTGCCCAGACTCAACACAGGCAACGAGCAAAACTGTATTTCATTGGAAAATTATAATTAGTCAAAAGCAAAAGCCTATGATGGCAACAATCAGGTTTCCTTGATTAATATAGTAGCAGAAATTGTTCTGATCTGCAAACCCCCAGACTCCTCCTGAAGATAAAGCTGGTATTTGTAACCTAGGCTTCCTATTTCAGAGGGAAATTCTATTTCTGTCTGGGTTTTCCTCTGTATTTCTAGTGTGAAATTTTGCACATTGTTAATTTTGTTTTAGCGAAGGTCAATTCTTGGAACCTCAGATTTTCATAGGACACTAAACCCATTTCACACCTGATTTTACTGCTTCCTAAGCAAGTTGAAGCAGGATTTTTCTTTACTGTTTGTATAAAGACGCTTTATAAACAGCAAAGCAACTGTGGCTTGTTTTATAACATTTGTATTCTTTTTAAAGCATCCTGTACCCACACTTCTAGCTGATTTCCAATCTCCTATTTTTGAATCTATAACCCTAAGAAAATTCTAACTTTCCCCATACTTTCCCATTGTATCCTAGAAAACTCTCATTAACCACACACCTGAATTTCTTTTTGTTCAAAAGAATTTGTCAGAAAATGATAAGTTAAACCAAACCAGTTACCTTTCGTTCCCTCAAAGGCCTCTGGCTGTTTTTAAGTAACAACCCTTGTCACACTTTAGATAGCCCAATGGACAGAGAAAAATAAAATACATTTTATAACTGCAAAGATAAACAAAATCTGATCTAATCCTACTCTAATTGTCTCTGGAGTCTTACACAAACCTTGGATTGACCTCTTTCTGGGCAAACATAACAATCAGAGCAATTACTAGAGTACAAGCCCAGGCTTAAATCCATACACAGGTTTCCAGCTGAACATTAAATAACATTCGGTCTTTGAAAAACTGGGTGCTCCAGTCTTCAATCAGATTCTGTTCCTCATCAGCTTTACAGCATCAGGGAAATGAAGGGCAGGAATTGGCTGGACACACGATGTTAGACAGGTGGAAAGCTGACCTGTGCTTTCAAGGGCTGTTGCCAGGGTATCATCATTAAGACTTTAAAACCCCGTATCGCCCACAGGAGTTCAAAGACTTCTTTTATTCCCACAGCGTATTTTTACAGTGTGCTTTGCTTGCCATTTAAATGTTTTTACTCTGGATTTATTGCTTATTTTATCTGGTGTGCAGCGCTAGCTGCTGATTTTTGCAATTTGAGTTTCTTAGATTGTTAAAGCAGACACAAGTTGTTGCACTGTATGTTATCCTAGAGACTGTAAAATGTGTGATATTTCATTTACGGTAGGATTGGTAGTAATGAGACCATACATTTAAAAAGAGTAGTATAAACTTTTAATCCTCATACAACCCCTTGAGGAAGATTCACTAAACTGAAAAGCATCGTCCTGTTTCAATAAGACAGCTTAAATATTCGTTGTCTTCAGAAATCAGTTTAAGAATTAAATATGTTAAAGGACCAAACTGTGAGTTCCAGTTTGCCATAACCATTTGTCATAACTAGAGATTCCTTAAAAATGTTGGCCCTGAGGTAGACAATCATGAGGGATTTGAGATTAGGGGAACATGCATGGTAGTTTCTTTTTTGCTTGCTAGTTTCTTCATCCTGTAGCCTGGAAAGAGGCTCCTGAGACACAATCACTGTTTGCTTTCTCTATCTCAGGCTGGGTCAATCAGCCCACTCACTCATATAAGAAAAGCTCTCACAACAGGAGGCTTATTAAAGGCAAAGGTAGAAGACAGCGCACGCACAAGGATGGGGATGAAGCAGGATCCGACCTGCAGTGGCTGGAGGTCATTTGGTAGGGAAGGACACCAGCCTGCATCACACTGCTGCTTTTTCCCGTGGGGCATGAGCCCTTTGCTCTTGGGTGTCTGGAGGCACTGTGATGGTGCAGGCATCTGTCGGGACCTCAGGCTCAGTGACAGGACAAGGGGCAATGGACACAAACTGGAACACAGAAAATTCCGTCTCAACATGAGAAGGAAATTCTTTACTTTGAGGGTGACAGAGCACTGGAACAGGCTGCCCAGAAAGGGTATGGAGTCTCCTTCTCTGGAGATATTCAAAATACACCTGGACGCGTTCCTGTGCAACCTGCTCTGGGTGACCCTGCTCAGGCAGCAGGGTTGGACTAGATGATCTCTGAAGGTCCCTTCCAACCACTACCATTCTGTGATTCAGATGCAAGCTGGGTAATACAGTTTCATTGAAATGCTTCCTCAATACACACTGTGAACTCCACCCCCAGTATTTCTCAGACACTATTATTTTCACCATTCCCTCAAACAACGTACATCTTAAACAGGTGTCTTCTATCTTGCCTCACAAAGGAAACTAATGAATCAAAGTAGGAGTGTTCTTGAAATAGGTCTTTGAAATGAAACATTAGCTCAGAGCTAACATGGAGGGGACTGTGTGACTGCTTTGGGCTAAAAGTTAACCTCCTGTCCAGAAAAACATAGGAACTGAGCATCATACATAAGCCTTTAATTTTGGTTTAATGGAGGCCGTCGTTGTAGGCTGCTGCATTTATCTATTACAGAGAAACTTAAGAAGAGTTGAAACAGGATCAATTCTGCTGTCATATACTTAATAAAAGTGAATAATCGTTTACTTATAAATTAATTCCATGTGGAATTGGCATCTAACAAGGAAAGCTTAGCTAGGTGATTAGATATTGGCTTCAAAGATGAATTGGCATTTTAATAAATATTTTAATTGATGCACCTCCAGTGGTGGGTGGCTATCCAAAAATGCAAAGTCTTGCTCACTTTACATGAAGAAAGTAAATGAACATCTGAAGGTAAATATCGAAACCTTCATCCTGACCACTTTCTTTGTAACTCCCATTGCCTAACACATAAAACCAAAACAAGCTATGTAAAACCCACCTCTTTGAAGGATTAAGCACATGCAGTCCCTTCTAACTTAAGCAACCACTGACAACAATCACAGTCTTCTGGAACGAGACTCACCGGCTTTGGAGTCACCTTCATAACTTTTCTCATTCCTTGAAGGCCTCTTCTGGTTCAAGGGAAATTTCATAGGTTTCAATAGTAATGCCACTAGAGCTGCTATTATCTCTCCAAGCAGTAATACAGGCAAATACAGCCACTGCAAAAATAGAAAAATAACTCCTACATGCATTTCATGCTTATCAAATCTCATCATGGCATACTGTGATTAATCTTTTGCAGACAGTTTCGTTAATTCTCATTTAAGGATAAAAACCTGTATTTCTTCATAGTAAATAAATAAGCCCTTGCACCACCTCACTTGTGAAATGAATGAAAATTGGTAAGCCATGAATTGATAACATTTAGTTTTGTTTGTCTCCAGATCAGACACTTCAGAAATCCCTAGCCAGATGAGCTGACCCTTCTCACTCTGTTTGATGATGTAGAATTAATGCACAAATTAGTTTTCAATGTCTTTTGATCACATTTTAAGGAGTAGGTCTAAAGCTGTTTCTGGACATACAGATCTTGATGTCTGTGATGTTGTTTTTAATAAATATCTTCCTGCAATTAGCCTACCATCCTCATCTGTTAGTGCTTTTGAGTAGAAAGCATGAAACTTGCCAGAGTTCCCACACACTTACGTATTTACAATCCCCTCACATGATCATTTCAAGTGAAATGAGGGAAGGAGGGGGGAACAGTAAGAGAGAGAATCTCATTCCTGCTTTTGTTATTCAGAAAAGTACATTGGGCTGATCTTCTAGGGGCAATGGTTGATGTTGTTTTCTGTGTCTTGTTCCTAACCACAGTCTCTTTCTTCAGGAAGCCGAAATTAAAAATTTCTTTGGTCTTCTGTTCCTCGCTACTTACTTATTACATTTAATTAATAAAGCATAATATTGTATAGCATTACTCCAGGAGTAAAACTCACTTCTCTCTTCTCCTACCCCATGTTTTATCGCAAATGAACATGCCAGATCTATGAGATCCTCTCTACTGTCTCTAACTCCTGTTCTGATTGCTTGACCTCAGAGCCAAGCGATGAATGCGAGTATCCTGACACCAGCTTACAACGAGCTCTTTCAAAGAAGCTGTTTAAGCTACTGACAAAATGAGTCACTAGACCATGATCAGGACACCAGTCCAGCAAATGAATGCATCAAGCTGCTTCTACTAGATACCATTTTAGTTAAGGTCAGGACCATGGGTGAAGCCCAAAAAGATATGGTGAAGAGAAGAAACTGAGCAGAGTGTATGAAGATGTGCAGGTACAAAGGCAACAGAGAGGAGGAACCTCCCTACAGTCACTCTGAGAAGCACAGACTGGAGTGGTCTGGAGGAGGGAGGTCTGGGAGGCTCTGCCCCATCTCCAACTATAGTACAACAGTGACTTCAAGAATCAAATCACTGGTTCAATCCCACTTACTTACTGAGGCGACATAAGGAGCTATTCAGATGGTTGCATGGTGGTGCAGTACAGGAGGTCACATGAGAGCTGGTTTCTTTGCCATCTTCAAATTTGTGGTGCAAAATATGGCACTGAGTCCTCCTGGAAAACTCAGAGGAAGAGAAATTAAGTCAGGAGCTTTTACCTTCTGTTCTTTTCCCTATCTCCCCTTCCCCTGAGAAAGCCTCCTCTGACCTGAGGCGTCCTTGAAGGTATGAGAAAGGTTTGCTTATCAAAGGACTTTTTCAGGTAGTCACACCAGGCACAACATTTTCTTTTTTTAATGATATATAAAGACATTACAGTTGGAAATGTCACAAAAACTGCACAACAGTTGAGCCAGTTGCCTGCTCAGAGGACCAGCCAGGGCCCTGCTCTGAGCCTTTGCCCTGGCTGCCAGCCCAGGTGAGGGGTTGGTCCTGGGTGTTGGATGACTCTGCTGATACCACCCGTAACACCAGGAAGCAATTGCTGATTTAGTGTGCTTTCTGCCCAACGTTAGTTAAAGCACTGCCCATAGCATTGGACAGCCTATGGAAATGTTTTCTCTGCATCATAGTCTTGTGTATCTTTTATTAAATTTTTCCAGAAGATAAAATAAAGGTATTGTTATTTGCTGTGAAAAAAATATGGGTAAGAAATGCATCTTGTATTTCACATTATTTTTATTTCCTTTTAACAACCAGAAGGAACAGTAACTATGTAAGTTCAGCTCCTCTGTTCTCCTGTAATCTACCCTTTGATGTAACTAACCGGCAAAAACATATTTCTAATCAAATATAGTTTCCCATCCTTAATCAGCTCAGCTTTAAAATGCAGATCAATGAGATAAGAAAGAGCTGATTTAATTAGCCCAACCTCAGCAATGCCACAGCATATTCTCATTTACAGAAATAATGGGGAGCAAGAGGAAAGATTCATCATCATGAAAAGACTGGGGAAGGCAGAGGAAAGCATGATATTTCCTGTGTTAGCAAAGGGCGATTTTCGCTCGGGCTAAAGAGCCAGCACGTGCTTTATGAGCCATTTAAATAACACTTAGGCCTTGTGCTTTGTCCTTTAGCCTAAGGATGAATTTCTTTCACTAAGTAGCAATACCTCTGGAAATCATCACTCTTGGGTTTGATTGATGAGCCAGAGACAGCTCCCACCGCTTGGTGAATAAAGAAGAGGAAATATGGCAGGCAGGAGCACAGCAATAATGCACATTTATACAGCTGCTTGGGAAAACTCACCCACGTGCACTTTGCACATCGTACCTCTGGTCAGGCACTCTGAATGCAGAGCTCCAATAGGAACAGCACAGCGTGGGCTTCCTCACCCTGCTGCTGCCTTATGGTGTGACCACAGGCAAGTCACTGTACCCCGTGTATTTTGGGGGGAGGGGATGTTGTTTTCCTTTGCTTTCTTCTTTCTTCTCATTAGGATGTGGAATTTTCTACAGGGCAAACCTCTTCCTTTCCCCACACTGCAGGTACCCTTCAGAAAGGGTACCCTGGCACAACTGGAGCTCCAAGGTATTGCTGTACAATCGCTACTCAAAGGGCAAAAATGGTGCAAGTTCTCAGCTTGTTCTTCCTCCTTTGTGGCTTAAAATCAGCAGACTGCTCTCTTACCTTCACCAGCCATGTGTAACTTAACTCAAAGTACTCCTCTATCCCCCTGCAGCATGGGACTCACTGGATCAGATTAGCCCAGGTTTGGTCAATGGGACTGGAGAAATGCTGCCGTCTCCATGCAGAGCACCCAGAATAATTCCATTGACCACAGCAATCCTTCAGAAGCCTCAACAAGAAAATCAGACCTGTAGATGTACAACAAGGGCTTTCAGACAGGCTCCAGCAGTGGAGTTGGGTTCAGGACCTAACCTTTGGTGTGGTAGACTCCAACATTCACTCTATTGCAAAATCATGCCCAATCCAGGAAGATCAGGGTATGTCAGCTCCTAATTTGAGTGCTAATCCCAGGGATGAAGTTCAGCTTCATGCCTATCCATCATTACAAATGGACTAGCTTCTGACATCCACACTTGGCAGCCGCTGCCTGGGAGATAATAGCTCTTCATTGAGGGGAAGTAGCACAGGTTCAGATAACCCTCAGGGCCTTTTTCCTCAGGGATGGGAGCACCAGAGGCAAAGCAATTAACAGAGCAATTAACCTGTTAGCCAATCATTCCTCTCTTTCTTTTTTTTTTCTTTTTTTTTTTCCTCCATGTTCTCAGACTTGTGTTGCTCTCCAGTGCCTCTAAAAACAACAAGGAAAAGAGCTATCCCTCTAGAGAGGGGTAGTCCCCACGGGTGAATGTGGCTGAGATCAGGCTCTATCCCCTATTTCTGCCCCTTACAGGACCCCAAAGGTGCATTCCTGTTGCATGTTACCATGGGGAGTGCTAACATACAATACTCTGTGCTCTTCTTCTTGCTGGGCATTGTTATCTTTGGTGTCAAGGACAGCCTTCAAGGTTGTAGAAACACATCATCTTGGGGCTGGGCAGGCGGAAGAGATGACTGGCTACTCCTCAGCCCCAAGTGGCGAGATACCAGCCTCCACACACCTTTCCTGCCTGATCAACTGCTTACGTGATTGCTCCCTGGCATGCTTCCCTAGCAATGGTTAGAAAAAGGCCTGCTGTCTGGACTGATTGAATTGGGTCCAGAGCCCAAAACTCATCATCAGTCTGGGCTTGAGGAATGGCTTGGCTACTTTGAACAGAACCAGTGCCATTTCAGTTTCTGAGAGCCAAGACATGACAGTGGGAGCTTAGAGCTCTTCTTTTTCCTGCAGCCTTTCTCTCCTCTCCAACAGGTTTGTCTCCCAGATAATAAATCAATCTTTCCATGAAGATCAGACCAGCTACCCCAACTCTGTGGTTTCATGATAAAGGTTGGCACAAAAGATATTGAGACATACACAAAGGTCATACATAAAGCTGGGTCCATAGCTGATGGTGTTCCTCATTAAAACATAAGAGAACGGAAGAGAGAAAAAGGGGAAAACTGCTATAGTCTGTCCATGGCAGCCCCTCTGGGCCGCTGCTCCCTCCTCAGCCCTCTCCCTGCTCCAGCGCGGGCCCTGCCCCGGGCTGCAGTCCTTCAGGGACACCCTGCTCCCGCCTGGGCTCTCCACGGCCGCAGCTCCTGGAATCATACTCCAGGAATCACATATTCCAGGAATATGGAATCATATTCCCATAGGAAACCACCATAAAATCACTGTTGGGGATTTTGGGGGCAAGGCTGTGAGAGTAACAACAGGAAAGCAACAGCACAAGAACAACAAAAGGGTAAAATATATCACAGGGGCTCTGGGAAACTCTACTCCAGTGGCCCGAGAAGGGTGCAGAGCCTAAAGACCTTCGGTGATGCACAAGACCAAAGCACTGCACCACTGTGGAATTTGGCAATGGCATGGGTTCAAGGTGGTCCCTCCCCACCTCATCCAGCAGCTTGGTCCTGCATTGTACAAGCCTGAAGTACATGAGGTCAGGCTGCGAACCCCACCAGGAGGCACTGCATTTGTCCCTCCAGATAACCACCTTTAGAACCAAATCTTAGATACAAGTCACCAAATAGCATCTCAAACACCCAAAGAAAAATCAGCTTCTCCTTTTGAAGCTTTGAAATGAAGCTCTCCATCAGTGACTTCTCATCATCGAGAAATCTGCAGGGTAACACTCACCCCATCCTTAGCACCTGAAGCCTGCACGTCCCTCCATTTAGAGGATGCACAATGCTTTTGTTAATTAGAGCCTTAGTTTAATATGAGCTGTCAAAGTTCACTTAACTTCAATTAATTGTTTCTCCTGAGCTTAATTTCTTTAGTTAAGTATTGATTAATCATTGCTTAATTATGCTGGAGTCTCACTGGGTGATATTTCAGTCGCACACTGCAGCAATGCATTGCTTTCTAAAAATACTCTGGGAATCATCAGATATCTTATGCATTGCTATTATTGGGATGACTTTTAATATTTATCTTTTCATCCCTTATGCTCCAAAATGTATATTTAACATGTTGTGTTTAATTCCACTGGTTTACAACTCATTTTTCTCTATGAGGGTAGGTTTTAGACTGGAGTTTTACATTATATAGTGTGGGGAGGAAGGTCTTAGCGTCTGGCATCCAGCATCCCCTACCAAGAGGAGGGGGTTAGAAAACAAGTGAATGGTCTTACTGTGGCAGAACACTAACACATTTAAAACACTAAAAATATTGATGGTACTTTGTACATTTTAGATGGCATACAACAATGTCAACTCAAATACCAGCCCTATTTACTCCAAACCACCTCCAGCCTGAAATGTCAGTCTGTTCTGAAATATCAGGTAGAGAAAACTATGGAGTCCACCATCTCTCTGTAATATCTTGACAGCAGTGTAATGTCATGTTGGATTGCAGGTGTCTTAATTCTCACAAATCAGTAAAATAGCTATTAAATTTTACTAAGGTCTCTCTTGAATTTAGGTATTTACCCAAATCAGATGTTAAGTTTTATCTTTAGTGAGAAATTAATCACTTACCTTTTCCCCAGCAATAATTTCCCTGGAGTTCATTTTGACATCTAATTTTGCCAACTCACAAAACTATTTTTTATTATTTTTCTAAATGAGAGAGAGACACTCCCCAGAGAACACTTCTTGGGTTGCTATGGTTTTATCACAGTCAAGGGTTAACTTTCTCCCTTTGGTACATGGTCACTTTCTCAGAGAACTCCAAAACTACTACTACTAAAATTTCATTTTAAACATGTACGTAAGCATTATTTACTACTGTCATCCCAGATGCTCGAATAAGCACTGGTAGGAATATGCTATAAAAACAGTCATCAAAATGACATCCTTTTCTACTACATTTCACCTGCTTGGGTGTGTAAACATCTGGCACATTGGGAATGCACATCTTTGCTATGTGAAAGACAAGATAAACTGGTAAAAACACTGATTATTTTATAGATCATGAAAAACACTGCTGTGCTCTGGTGCTGAATGACACAATACAACAAGTTTTCCAGAAAGCAATGGATGAATTAGTCCAGGTAAGAAAAAGTACTGACAAAACCATTGCTTAGAACTTGAACAAGTGCTCGTCAAAACAGTTCCAGAGATCAATTAACCTGGTCTTTGTTATTAACTTCTTCTTATCACAATTCTGCATTTCTGCATCCTGACCAACAACAGGAACCAGAAGCCCCACATCCATAACCCAGCTTGCTTGTATTAAGTTCATAGCAGTACATAATCAAGAAGCTGGAAAGCAAATCTGTTGTCATGCCTCTCATTACAACATCATCTAAACACTGTGTCTGGGTCCAGGTCACTACCGTTGTAGGTGCTGAACAAGCATGGTCCTGCCCCGATGCACCTACTGGAGGAGAAGAAACACAGAATTGGAAAAAGGGAGTTTTACCCTCCCTGCTTTCTGTAAAGGAAACTGAAGCACTGAGACACAATGTGCAAAATTTCCCAGTGTGATATGGGGCCATATTAATTAAAATGATTAGTCATTGATCTTAATTACAAATCCCAGGATCCTGCAACTTGGAATCCAAGCTCTGTTTCTGGAAGTCTGCGACAGCGACTGGGTGCACATCCCCAGCTTTCTCGTGCTAATGGCTTCCAATTTCATCAGCTTTCTTGGCTTCAGCCACATCCTCATTGCTCACTATTATTTAATTATATTGTAAACAGGCTTAGCAGACACAGTCATCAACCACAGCTGTATCAGAGGCTTTAGCAGCACAGAACAAACTTCTAAATCTAAGACCAGAGGAGAACAGGCAGGTATTCGGGAAATATGTATTTATCAGGGCAATCAGCTTGCCCAGAAGGGCTCAGAGCTCCTCCAGTCCCCTCCTGTAGACTAAACCCGATTAAGGTTAAGGGAGATGGCTAAATGTTTTGTAGCTCTGAGTGTTTAAAACATTCCTGTTCACTCTGCCAAAGGAGTACACTACAAGTGCAGTAGCTCTTCCATCTGTCACATCGATATTGCAAAACAGAGCACAGTACCATGCAACTCTGCACCCAATTATCTGCTGGAGTTTGGAAGTTTTGTCTCCCACTGCATTAATGTGACATGTCCTCATTAAAATAAGAATTAATATTTATATATAAATAAATGAAAATTAAGAGGGCTAAGGCTTATTTCTTTCAGTGTATCTTCAATTGAACAGAATTGTACGGCTCCCCAGACTGGGCTGTCTTATCTCTTCTCCGCTCAGGTCTCTGAAACACTTTCTTCACCCTTCCAGCTCACATGAGAAAAAGGCAGAAAGGTAAAAAATCCCTACAATTGCCTATGAACACATATACCAAGAGCGGCACGTGGGAATTCCGCAGCTCTGCTATGGACTTCTGGTCTTTCGGAACCTGGGCTCCACATGGTTGGCTGGATTTGGGATACAAAATCCTGTAGAGGAAGTACTGTGATTTGTTGGAGAAAATCCTTCAGGTATGAGAGCAGAGAAAGTTGTAAAAGTTAAAGAAGGTTCCTTGAGGGACATCAGCAGTGCCAGTACAGCCAGTTCAATGTGTAGTCTCTTTTCTCGGTACATTTGTTTTGGACAAAACCATAATAGCAGATTCTCAGCTTAGAGAGGTAAATAGGCCTATTAAAATATTTATCCTAATATGCTTTTATTAATAATATATAACAAATAAATACCAAATAAAAGCTGCAGGTCACCATAACTTTGTCAGACTTCCCACCCTACGAATTTTTTTCCGTTTTGAATGACAATGTGGAAATGACTGTAGTGCAATTTCCTTCCCTGCTTTTCAACAAAATAATTGCTTCATATGGATTTTGCAGCTTGTTGATAACTAAATTAGTGGCTCTTTTGTAATTGTTTCCCTTTCTTTTTCTCCATCTTTTACTTTAGAGCAGCTACAGTTTTGTTTTGAATACAGTTTTGTTACCGCTTTCCTGGTAACAGCAGCATTTCACGTGGGCTGGAGCAGCACGCTGGTTTATGGGCGTTCTGATGAAGCTTGGCCAAGCAGGTGAAAAGGGAAAGAAAAATGGATAAATTCTGAGGGGTTGGATTCTGTCTACCTCAGACGTATTATCTAACTCTTCATCCTTTGAGTAGTCATATTGATTTCGGTGGAAGAAGAAGTTATTGCAGGAGGTGAATAAGGTGTCAGAATTTTACCCTAAATATTTCACTTGGCAGTGAAAAGAAAGCAATGCCCCAACAGATAACAGACCCTGAGCTGCAGTAGGATGCGAAATTTGCAGTGACAATAAGGACTGGGCAGCCTTTTGTTTCTTTGTGATGGTGCCATCTTATTGAAAGCATTTAATAAACAGCAGTAGCTGTGTCTGCATTAAATGAAAGACTCTGTTGTACTAACTGAGAGCCTTCTAATCCTTGCAGCACCACAAATAATTCAAAGAAGTCTTGAAGTACCATGGTAATGGCACAAGAAGATGTGTATCTCTGTATTATTGTTTTTGTGTACCTCAAAGAATGCTCTGCAGGAAAAATAATGTTGCATAAAAAAACCAAACACATCTCTTTCAAAAAAGCAGACAATTAAAATTTTCCAGAAGCTGATAAAAATATGAGTAAAAAATGTTTTGCTGTATGTTTGTCTTTGAAACAGTCTACATTGCCCTTAAAACAATTTTATGGTGGATATTGTGGGCTCCAGATTAACATAAGCGACTGATTGAAAATCTTTATAAGGGTGTTAAGATTAAGGACACAGCTCTTAAGTTCTACAAACAAGAAACTGATTTCAAAGAAATAAAGTAATGAGAATGAATATCCATGAAACAAAAATAATGTATTCATAAAGCCATTTTTCAACAGCCAAGACATAAAGTGACGACCACTGAACACGTCATCCAGTTTTAAAATTGTTTAAACCAAAGATTATGGGAAAAACTGAAAAAGGAATGAAAGAAATACAAGCCAGCTATACCTGTGGTGTGATTACAGACAGGTGTGATTCAGTACAGACAAGGCACTGCTTGGTTGACTTTTATGATGTAATTTTGGATGTGCATGAAGTAAAGAGGATGTGGTGCTGAATGAAGGACTGGAGGTGACCAGTACAGGGCAAAAGCTACTTGATTTCGTGCCAGCAAAGCTTAGGGGAGAAAAAAAAGAAAAAAAAAAACCAAACAAGAAGGACAGCACTTTATTCTATATGACATTATAAAAGAAATAATCAAAAATGGGCATACTCCAGAGCAGTGGAAGCCCAAAGCACTGGGCAGAACTGTCCCCCAAACACTCTCATCTATCCCAGAATAATTCTGCACCTTTTCTACATGTAGAAATTCAAGTTCAAAGGCCTCCTGATGCCTTGCACAGTCCCAGCAGCACTCAGGGTGGAGGTGCAGTGGGACTGCCTGACCCTCATTTCTCCAAAAACCAAACCACTGGACACAGAGCGGGTAAAATACCTGATGTTTTGTGCCTGTTCTCTGCTCAGGCACAGAACTGTGTGCTCTTGTCCCTTACACATACACAGTCATACCTCCACATACACACTAGGGCAGAAGCATCAGCCACAATGTATGACCTGCTTTACTCCACATAGAGACACTGAAGTATAGCACGCCCTTATTTTCTGTCATACCTTTAAATCAAGGCTAAACGACGTGAAAAGCAAACTCATAGGGCAAGTTGAATGGATAAACTAGAATGATTCACCACCATATATTATCCTGCTGTGTTAGAGTTGGCTATATAATAAGTTCATGGCCATCTTGAAATGAGTGGAAAGGTGAATGCTTCCATTGTGATTACTTGGCTAAAAAATACATGCCAGTAATCCCTCTTCTGCCCTTCTTCACTACCTAATTGCAATATTTTAAGGTTAACAATGGGGGAAACGCTATGTACTTTTCAGGGAAAACTGACCAGGCTTTTTTTTAAGAGATAAATTACTTAGAAACAGAGGGAAAATAGTATTCATATTGAAAATGGCTCCTTGATGTAGGTGTCCTAGGTTAAAGGATGGCTGGACACATAAGCTGCATAAAGCTGCAGCTCCTGCAATCCTGTGACTGGAGGAGAATCTCAGCTTCTCCCTGTCAAGTTCAAGAAAGGATTCAGTAGGAAACCTCAGTCCACCTGCATGGCTGGCATGAAAGGTTTCAAGAACATAACCTGAGTGTGTCTGCTAAGGTGCCTGAGTGCACAGCCCAACTGAGATTGCAGCTCTGGTTAGGTTCACCCGGCGTAGTCAGTTTTATAAGGTTCTAATTCTAAGGGCCTTTAAAGAGCTAGTCCCTGGCTATCCTAGCAAATGACTGTGTAACTGAAGAGGAGGAAGACAAGGAGCAAGGATGCAGAAACTGATTCTCTTCATGCTGAGAATTTCTCAGCTGCCACTTCTCCCTTCTCTGCTGTAAAAAGAATCTCCCCCAGCCCATCTTTGTGATGAGCAGGAAGAGCAGGACCATTTCAGGGGAAAAGTGTAGCTATCACCCCAAAATAAGGTCACAGCTGCAAAGTCTGGATCTAAACCACTATTTAGGAGTGGGTTGAATGAAGCTACACTCAAGTCTAATTTTGCTGCTCAGTTTTGGTTTTGGTTCCTGCAGCACTCTTTGCACTGGTGATCCAGGTGGTGTTTCTGGGTGGGAAATCACAGATGTAGCCGGAGCATCACAATATATCCAGGGGAGAAATCTGCTGTGTGGCTGGACACCATCATTCACCTATCTTGCCATTTGACTGATTTGAGGCAGTCAAGGTAGTCTGGGCTACCTCTCCAGCTTCATCTATTGTACAGATTCACGGTCAGTCCAGCCTTGAGCTTGGTTGTGGAAACAGGGTGCTGATGAGAGTCTGTCACCCCTTATGTCCATAATTGGGTGGTCTGAATGGATTTGCACGCTGCAAAAGCACAACAGAAAGAAATTCTTAGAAAGTATCTGAGAGCACCTGCCTGCATAGCAGAAGTAGCAGCTTTGCTCATGAGACTGAACTTTGCAGCTGAGGAGCATAATTTCCATGGAAGAGCACTGCCCAGACATTGTGAGTATGACTAAGGAGCTGAATGAACTTCTCAAGTAGTCCCAAGGAATGTTAACCACCATTAATGGATCTGGAAGAATGACCACAGATTCATTATTGTAAAAGTTACTCTTTCATTCCTGGTCTCTCCAGAAGAAAAGAAAGATCAAGGCACTTTGGAAGACAACCTGTTTCCATGTAATTTCTATGCCTGGTTCACAGGTTCAGGACGATCAGATAAACCTTCTGGCTTTTCCATTCTCCTCTGGTACCAAATTACAATGTGTTGGGCCTTTTCTTTTTCCCTGTCATGTTTTGAGCAGCTTCCGATAAGATAGATTAAAATCATTTTACTTATTTATAACAGTTGCAGTAAATTTTAAGGTAAATCAGGAGGCTATTGGACAGGAGTATGCTGTTTCTTTCCCTCTTTGAGTTAGGGCTGTGGAACGTGGGGAGCTGATATTAGGTTCTGGCAATTTAAATCTGTTTAGCAAGGTTCTTAAAAATCTCTGCATGTATATCACAGAGAACCTTTCACATATTGCTTTAAATAATTCAGAACTGCTCCAATATTGTATTAAATAATTCAAGAACAGGACAAGCTTTGTGATTAATGATGTGTACCTGGAATTTCTGCAAATAAAGCAAGGAGTCAAAGTATGCTCTAGATACAAGTGTCCTGGCACCAGATCCCATTTACTCTTTGCCAAGGCAATAGTACGTATTAGAAAATTGGAAAAGCGCCTGCTACTCAATGGAAAACTGACTTGGGCCAATGGTTAATGTGGCGGCTGCTGAACGAGTCTGTTCTTTCTGACAGACAACACTAATTTGGCTGAGAACCTCTATTGTCTTTTGACTCCTATTTTTAATCTTCATTAATAGCATTTGTGCCTGATGTGAAAATTAAATGGAGATATAAATATTTCTGCAGGGTTTGTCCCTGTATTTTACCAGCCCTGACCTGAGAGCCCAGAAATAGTGTGCTTTGTAAAGCACAGCACATAAACTTATTTTGCATGTTAACTTAATCCTAAAGGGCTCTGAGGTTGTTGTTCTTCCCAGCTGCGCTTGGGTCTGCAGTCATGAAAAGTACCCGGGGAGTCTTCTGTCCTTCTCCATTTGTTTTTGTAGGGAGATGTGAACGGAGCAGCATTACTAAGGCAAAAACCTAAACCCTAGAATTTCTGAGTTTTTACTCTGTTGACACAGAAACCACTTTCCCTCCCTAATAAAGTTGAAACAAAACCTGGTTTAGAAAGTTCTATCAACATTTTTGCCTAGGAAGTAGATAGATAGATAGATAGATAGTAAGCTCAAAGTATTTTTTTGGTTTAAGGGATTTCTCTAAAACACAAGGTAAATCAATGCTACATTAAAGTAGGAATAGAGAAACCAACCCTCCTAAATATCCTTTATCTTTTTTTTTTAAATAAATAATGTGCTAGTGAGCAGAATGGGATACCCAACAATGAGATTACAGATATCAGCACTATTGGAAATGCTCTGTAGATGTCTTTATAGGAGTCTGAAATTGTACTCCCAGACCAGCTGCCTCAGTGAGCAGCCACTTTACAAACATCAAAAGCACCAGCTAATTTTATTGGATTTTGGATGTTTTCAATAGAAAGACTCCACAGGGGATACAGTGAAATGTGCCCAGGTTTAATATTTAAACACATTCAAGATTCCTAGAGGAAGAGACGGGGGAAAGAAAGGGGGCTGCTGCTGTGGCAACTGTATTTAGTATGCCACGGCCAGTATATTCCCCTATACACACCTCTCTGTCCCAGCAGCAGCCGGTGGCCTCAGGGCCATATGGATAAGGTGTGGGACCAGCTTGGATGAAAGACATTTCAGAGATGCTGAGCTGCACGGGTGATCTAGACTTTAGATGTACAGACTCGGGGGGTGTTATTGTAGTAGTTGTTTTTTTTAAAGGGAGCTGCATCTCAGAAGGAAACTCAGGTATTAAAGTCAGGGACAAAAGTCAAGGCGTACTGAATGGCCGGTATCTAGAAAAAGCTCTGTATATACATTTGCATTTAAATAGCAGCAGCCACTGCAAATCGCCTGCACAAGTCTTTATTTTAGTGTTTTTGAGACCCATGCTACAATAAACTTCAGCATCTTTTTGCTTAGGCAGGCTGCAAAATGCTGCTCACCATTTCTTATTGAAATCAAAGGAAAGATGACCAATTAGTGTGTCTCTGGGAAAGTCTCAGGGGTGAAGCGTCTTCTTCAAATAAAAGGGGAAGATGTTAATTGTCCATCCCTGCAGATTAACTGAAGGAACCATAGGATTTCTTTCATGTTTCAGGGCACCAAAGGTGGAAAGGGAAGAGAGAGGATATTGTATGTCAGCCACTTTTGGGTTTTGATGGAGTGTTTGCCTTCTGTAAAGAATGAATAATTCAGCCACCCACACCCCATAACCATTTAAATTACAGTCTTCCTGTTATTATAAAGTGATCTCTCAAAGGAATAAATAAAGTTGACAAAAATAATCTTCATCAGCGTTGACACTGATTACTCCAGACTGAACTCCCTCACTCATGGGGCTCGTCCACCTTTAAATGTCATCATGAGATGACACCTGTCTATCCTGCTGTCAGTCTGAACAGAGAATAAGCCTCTGTTCCCAGTGGCTTCTTTTCCCAGCAAGACCTATTCTAAATCATAAAGCACAGGATGACAAGTCTTAAACCACCAGATACTGAATAGTTTCTTGATACTCAGGCTATCTTATAGTAGGAGGGGGGAAAACCACCGAAGAAGGAAAGTGAGGGGGAATTTCATGGGATTCATGGCAGATAAATTGAAAAGAAATAAAATGCTGGATGCTGGTTCTGTAAAATTGATTCCTGCAAAAGACCATGTAGAACAATGATGTGACAGAAAACATTGTCAGCGGCAACGCTTTAGATGATTAATCAGCAGTGGGGATTCACTAGCCAGCTACTTCTGCTGTATATCAAGGACAACTGGCCATGTGGCTCCGTGCTTCACAAGACTGGTCTGCTGGCACACATTGTGTCATTTTTATTGTTGACTGTCCATCTTTCAGAATAACAGGCTCAGAAGACCATAGGTACGGTCATATCGAGTGAAATCAAAGGCCTAACTAGCCCTGAAGCAAAGGGAAGTCTGAGAAAAGGATCAGCCTGTCGAGAAACCAAATCGTGGCTGGCCTCTGTGATGTGGCTCGTCTGAAACAAAGATGAGAATGATATTCAGATTTTCTGAACAAGCCGAAAAAACCTTAGTCCTTAGTCAGAAAATACTTTATTATTTCCTGATGACTTCCAGTTGTTTTATTAAATTTCCACCACCGGGAAAAAAATATTTCAAAATCTGATTGTTCACTGAAACTGATTTTTTTATTTTTCTATTTTTACTGTGGTTCACATTTCATTGCATTACAATAAATTGATATAGTGCCCTCGTGCCTCTTTCTGTTAGAGGGTGCCTCAGATATTAACAGTTCATCTGCCACAGAGCAGCTTAACCGGCCTCCCCTGCCCAACAGCGCGAAAGTGAATGGTTATGGATACCCTGTGATACAAACTGACATACCCTCAGGGCAGCATATACATTTATAATTTAATTCCCTGTGAGTTATTTCTTAGTGTTAGAACGGATTTCTATGCTGGTAAGAGATCCTATTTCTGCTCCCAGATGGATAGCTCAGATAAAGGGCCTGCCTGGCTCTGTGCCTTTTGTCCCGTGTACAGCAGGATGGGCAGGAGAGCCTCCTGCCTTGGACAGGCTGCTGAGACCAGACACTCCCCAGGAGTCCCACCTTACCTGTGCCACCAGACATGCTCCTGGAAGACAATGTGGCCAAGGTACAGTAAAAAAACATATGTACCTATATATGCCTATACATGTATACATAGAATATTGCACTCATTAACATAGGAGACTTCAGACATACGTGGTGTGGCTTTTTGCCATTATGCAATCCTTTTTCCTGTCTGCCATTTCACTTCGTTGAAAGGCTGAAGGCGGGATGCAGTTCAGATGGACTTATTCGGGTACTGTACGTGTATAAATGAAAGAAAGAACCAGTTCCTCTAAGCTGCCTCCAAATGTAAATTAAGCGGCGCTTCCTGACGACCGCCTTCGACGGCAGCAGGAGTACCATGTTCATATTTCGCACGTATTAAGAAGGAGCCTTCCCCATTTTGTTCTAATACCCTGCTAGTCAAGAACTTCAGGCAAGAACTACAAAGGATTAAAATGGTTTTACATCTCTCCCAGCTCCTCCAGCAGCAGTGCCACGCTGTCGCTGCACGCATTGCTCAGATGAGATATAGCAGCAGGTAACTCCGCAATTATTGGACAACGGCGTACCATGGCCTCCAGAAATACCCTCGTTAGTTTGTTTTTTAGAGGAGAGGCTAAAAGTTCTCTACAGAAAAACAAACCTATTTTAATAAACAAATAAATAGGATTATCTGAGCTTCCTGAGTCAGCATCATGCCTTTCCCAGAAAGGCACTAAGCATACCTTTGACACCTAATTAACACTATAAAAGAAACCAAATATATTGGTATAGTGCTAAGATTTTCTTCACGCTAGTTGCATTGTCATGGCTAAATAAAAAGGACTGATGTCTGGCTTTAAAAAAGGAGGAGGGGGGAGGCACGGGTGAGAGAAAGGAATTACCCATTGATTTATTCTTTTACTTAACAGCAAAGGGGAATGAGCAATTTAAGGTCAGCTGCATATTGCTCAGCTGGCCTCAGATCCCGCAAAATTACCAGCATTGTGTGTTGCAATAAATTGCATACTTTTGTCATCCCTGTTTGCTTGAAATATGCGTGAAATGAAGAGGGAAATAGCTAAGGCCAGCACTAAGGGCTGCGCTGATCTGCCTAGAAGGTGAACGGGAGACAAAGCAGGCTTCTTTCTCTTGCCTGGCGATACGACTGCCCCATTGCTGCCCCACTGCCTCCCCCAGCAGCCTCCAGCATCCAGGCTGGTCAGGAGGGATGCTGGCAGCCCCAGCAAACCTGCTTCTCCCATTTCTCTCCCTCTGCAACCCACCCACTCACCCCAAAGGGGTCAGTTTTGAATTTGTGCAGAGTCTCTGTGTGATGTCCCTGAACAGATTCGTCCTGCAGGCTGCTCAGTCCCCACGCTGGCAGGCACATTTATGCTAACAGCCCCTGAAGAACTCACCCTATGCAAAAGGTAGAGATGAAACACTGAGGTGTGGCTCAGCCAAGGCAGTGCATCACGCAGTGAGCAGGTTACTGACAGTCCAAGTAACTTTCCAGACTAATGACTCCCTCATCAGTCCAGGAAAACAGATCCCGTTGCTCCAGAAGGTCAAACTGGCCTTTATTTTCCTCCCGGCGATGCAAGTGCTGATTATAGTGCAGTATCCAAGACAGGTAATTCATGTCAAAAGGTGGAGAAAGTGGCTTTGCTTATTGATGTGTTGTCATCGCAACGTTCAGCCTTTCTGTTCATAGCTATTCATGTGAGTTACAGCAAACAATGCTCGCTCCTGGCATTAACGTGCTCCCCAGGCAGCTATTACTCAAAATGCACAATGGCCTACGGGACACCAAAAGATTTGCCATTGGTCTATTGACCAGGGGCAGCCTTGTATTGCGCCGGGTAATGAAGTAGCATCAAAAGACATTTTTCCAGAGAAATTTACCAGGTTGGCAGCCCACAAAGATAAAACCCTCCGCTTATTCACCAGTTAGACTGCATTTGACATCATCCAGAGCTGCACTGACCATGGGAAGAAGGGAACAAACTGGGAAGCTGGGGTATTGCCAACACCGAAGGTGCTGGGGCAGAAGCATTCTTTGGAACATCTCATCATAGGCAAGAAGGACTATTTCACCACATCTCTGTTTTGTTAGAGAATTCTCACTAAGAATAACATAACAGGTTGCTAAGTCCTCTCTTCAAAACACAAGGCAAATAGCATCCTGGTCACTTCTGGAGCGGCCAAAAGAAATAGTTGCCAGAGATTTGGTGAGCGTCACTACAAATCCTGCAGTTCTGAAATGTTTCCTCAAATCCCAGCCCAGGAAAGACAGATTAAGTCCCTGTCCAACTTGATAAAAGTGATCCACTTCTGGTGACTAATTAGATCCTCAGTGAAATCTCCATACTCTCTCAGAGTGACCTGATCATGGTAGTTGTCTCAAGTGGTAGATTTTAATGAGTCTGACACCAGATTTTAACACACCTGACTATTAACTCTAAGCTGAATGTGGAAGGCAAAACTGAATTTCTTAGTAGACATCTAGAGGCTGAGGAGGCCTGGGTGGTGTCAGAAGCAATGACGGCTGAGCTGCTTACATACAAAAGAAACCCCTGGGGAGCACCATGAACAGGACTGGCAAACAGGGTGTTCAAGGCAGTTTGTGTGGAAGGGCATGCAGGAAGGGTGCTGTAACTCTACCAGCTCCACCAGGGATCAATGATATCCATCCAGAAGAAGGCCTTGTCCTTTCTAAAGTCTGTACACACCACAACTGATGCAGCTTCCCAGACAGGGTTCCAATGGGAACACGCTGCCACTCAGGTGTCCCTGCTCTTATACTAGTACTGGATGTCAGCAGTGAGCACACCTGTGGGAGGTGCACCCAGGCAGAGGACCTCCTCCACCTGGTGACAGAGGTCTGGGAAGAGGTGAGTAGGTTGAAGAGCATCAGGGAGTCTGAGAGGTAGATGGACCTGTTATTTGCAAACAGAGAAAGACCTGAGGGTGATGTGTTGGTTAGAGGCTGCCTTGGACATAGCGGTCATGAAATCATAGAGGTTTTGATTCTCATAGAAGTAAGGAGAGAGTTTAGCAGAACTTCTACCTTGGACTTCCAGAAGGCCTATTTAGGGGTCTGGTTGACAGAGTCCTTTGGACTCTGAACAGCAAAGAGGACGTTCTTCAAGAAAGAGAAGGAAGGCACAGAACAGGCCATTCCCAGGTTCTGAAAGACGATCTGACAGGAAAGAAGAGTGGCTTGGCTGAACAGAGAGCTTTGGCTGGAGCTCAGGAAAAAAAAAAAAAAGAGTTTATGACCTTTGAAAGAAGTGGCAGGAAACTAAGAAGGACTACAACGGTGTCATGAGGTTATGCAGGGAGAAAATTATGGCTGTTCGTGGCCTGGGCGGGTGTACTCTTCACTGGGTAAAAATTGTCTGCAGGGCTGCCCAGGGAACTGGTTCAGTCACCATCCCTGGAGGCTTTGCCAAGACATGTAGACGTGGCATTTTGGGGCATGGTTTAGTGGTGGACTTGGCAGTGTTAGGTTAAGGGTTGGATCTGATGATCTTAAAGGTCTTTTCCAACCCAAATGACTCCGTGATTCTGTGATTCTATGTATGTGTTTGTCCTTTCCTCGTGTATTCTTCCATTATAGACACCGTTGCACACAACAAAGCAGGCACCATGAAGGTCCCCACTCTCTCATTTTAGGCTCCACTGGGTAGGAAGATCAAGCTACCCTGATGGTACAGCTCAATGAGCTGTGCAGCAGCGTGAGCCACAAGGTGTCATGGGAGGACTGGAAATTCGCTGATTGTTGCCCCTGGTCCTCTCAGCATTGACCTCAGTCTCACAGCGCTTCTGTGAATAAGAGCACTTTTCCCCAGCTCAGCCATGGGAAAGGAAGGGAAGATCCTGCATGTCATTTACCCTTGTTTTGAAGAAAAATACAAACAACTGGGTCCAAATATATCCACTTTTAAATGTGTTCTTTTTCTCCCTCTGGCCTTGATTTGGTATGCAGAGAAAAACCTTTTTCTCCACTTAAAGTTTACTAAGCAATACATTGACCATGTGGAGGACAGAGCAAGAGTCATCAATCTTAGGTGAAGCTTTCTGCTCTTCCTATTAAGGTATCAGGTTCTCCACATGTCATCTCAACTCTGCACTGCATGTTCCTGCACTGAGACTGGTGGAGGTGGGAATCCGCCAGCTGGGGATGCCAAATCCTTTGAAACAGTCCTGGAGGTGAGGAAGCCTTTTGGATCAAGAAGGTGAATAAGGCAATGAAAAGTCAGTAAGATGCACACAATTAAATCTTCTTTCCACCCATGGGAATAGTCAGCAGACGCGTGCAGCCCTAGTGACCAAGAGATGTGCTCTCTGAAAGTCAGTTTTATTGTTTTCTGCTTTGTTGTGATGACTCTCCCATGTGTCTGCTGGGGCTGAGGGCGGTCTGGACAGAAGGACATGGTCATCAGTCACTTCCCATGAACCATTAGGCAGGCACACAGGCTTTGGTCATGACTAAAAGCCATTCACAGAATCACAGAATCACAGAATCACAGAATGGTAGGGGCTGGAAGGGACCTTTGGAGACCATCTAGTCCAACCCCCTGCCAAAGCAGGGTCACCCAGAGCAGGCTGGACAGGAACACATCCAGGCAGGTTTTGAAGATCTCCAAATTCAGCAGGACACAAGATCTCCAGCCTGGCACAGAGCAAGGGGCAGTCACCTTGCATGGAAACAAGGTGCTGCCCATCAGCTGCATCTAGAACCATACTTCCAACTTCGACTCTTGCCCCAAATCAAGCACAGGTTTTAATGATCTGTTGAATTTGCACAAATAACACAAATTGCCCTGAATATGCCCGTCACAAATGATACTAGACATCATTGTGATACGTGACAGCAAATGCATGGAGCTACCACCCAGGCCTTATCTTCCAGGGGAGTTTCCTCTAAAGAACTCCCCAGCATCACCCACAGTTCTGAAGGTCTGGAGGAAGATCTTCTAGAGCTACGCAAAATATTTAGCACAGCCACACACACTCAAAATGCCAAGACTGTAACTGACAGGCTTCTGAAAGTGGCTTTTAATTTCATTTAATGCAACAACACAATTTTTTCAAAGTTTCCAAGATTTCTGTGATTTTAAGAGTGAAAGGACATTTATTGTCACTTCTATGTGTAAGCTGCCTACAGCTCCATATTACTTGGGGTATAAAGCAGATGAGCAAAAGGCTTTTAAACTAGTGTTCTTTGCACCTCTGATCTTGATTGATGTTGACACCAATTAGCAGAAAAGGAATCTTTCAGATAAAGGAAAAGAAGATTTTATTAAGCCCTAAATGCCAAGAGTCAGAATTCAATGCAAAATTCATTAGTGCTTATGGCAGGAGTCCTACCAGCTATTGCCAAGGGGTTAACGGGAAATAAATATTACATAAATAAGATTCTCAGGACTTTTAAATCCTAGCTTGGACAGTAAATGCATTTGGGTGATTGCAGCTCTCTGTTCTATACCCCTTACTCGTAAAGGCTGCTCTGTTACACTCACTAGTTTTAATCAGAGGCAACTCCTACTGAAATCATTGTGTTTCTCTGAATGAAAAGCAAAGAGAAAAATAGAGGTCATATTTTTTTCATGCAGTTCTAAATCAATTTTTGTAACTAAACCATTTACCAGGTAGAGGTCTTCACATGGTATAAATATAAATTTAAAATATATAAATGTATGCATGTATAAATGTATTAATCCATGAAATATAAATGCATATATATGTGAGATCAAAATCTAATTTAAATTTCTGACTCGTGTACAGAGAGTGACACAAGATCAATGATACTTGTCTTTGCAGACTTTTACCCATAAACAATAGCTCAGAAAAATAAAGGAGCTTTGCAAGTTTCCTTATGTTGTATCACCAATAACTCCCAGTTTAACAAAGCTCTGAAACACTATCTGAAAGCTTTGTAAGAACAAAGATTAAATATGCTTTTTTATGAACCAGAAATGAGATTGTGACCATTAGCAGTCTGGAGAACTTTGAGCACCTGCTCTGTACGAGAAGTGCCACACGTTCCTGTTATTCTGATATAGAGATCTTACAGAAACTGTTTTGCAGCAGGAACAAATATTTGGGCAAGCTGGGGCAGGTCCTTCCTATGGCTTGTGTTTGTGGCACTCAGAAATCTTCTTGCTTACTCACCACTCTCTACATTCACTAGATCACATTTTGCTTCCCAACACTAAGCTCTTCAGCTTTGCAAGGAGAATCATAGGTCCTGTCTCCCAAAGACTGACCTCTTGCCTGCCCAGAGACACACCCACAGATTTTTATTCCTTTCTCCTTACAGGGTGATTGAACTTTCAGTTCAAAGGACTGCACACATGAACACTAATTTCTTAGAACTCAATTTATCCAATAATAATTCAATTTCAACATGTCCTAAGACATGCTCTTCCCCTGGAAGAGGATCCTGATGACCATCAGTTTACATCCACTTGTCAGACACCCCAGGGCAAATGTTGACTCTGAATTTACCTTCCAGTCCCATTTACTGCATCAAATGTCATCAGAGTTTTTGACAGCAGCGTCCTAGACTCGTAGCTAGAAATTTACTGGTGTTTCTTGCTTGCTGTCAACATTAGGAATTTGGTTTATACATCTCTCATCTTCCGGGGTTAAGCACTGCAGTTCTCTGTTTCACTTTACTCGTGTAGTGCTGTTCTCCAGAAAAGACTTAATCCCAGATTTATTTTAAGAATTAAAGCCTCCCATTGCTGTCTTTGCATTGCTTGTTCCTGCCCTCCAACCAACCATTCTCCCTTCCTTAATACATACCTGTTGTCTCCCTGCTGCTTATGGCAGGGGTTTATTATCTTGTTACAGATTTGAACAACTTGCCACACAGTGTGAGCTTTGCTCTCTGATTGGGGCTAAGCACTGTTTCCATTTTTTTAAAATCCTTGAAAGTTGCATATAAAAAAAAGAAAACCACACTGTGCTCTTTTGTTAAATCACATGCTGTGAAAACTGGTGAGCCTGGAAACTCTGATTGGAAAAAAGAGAATAATTCTAAAAACTGGGATGTGAGATTTCAAGGAATGTCTTATGTAGACTCCTACTCTTAACTGATATTACATTGCCTCAGTTTCTCCTCAATCCTTTTCAGCCACACTATGCTCTCATTGTGTTTACACGTTCCGTAAATGAAAATGGATGTCTGCTCACTGATGGTGGTTATCTAAGCTGCTCTGTTTCATGGGCCTTGATCATACTTCCTAATGTACCATTTTTAGAACAGAGTCATAGAACAGAATCATAGAATAGTTTGTGTTGGGAGGGACCTTACAGGTCATCCAGTCCAGCCTCCCTGCAATGAGCAGGGACATCTTCAACTAGATCAGGTTGCTCAGAGACCCATCCAACCTGACCTTGAATGTTTCCAGGGATGGGGCATCTTCCACCTCTCTGGGCAATCTGGGCGAGTGTTTCACCACCCTCAGTGTAAAAAATTTATTCCTTATTTTCATAATAGCAAACCTTTTTCAACTAAACATTTAAATGTAAAGAGAAAGAGTGTCCCTGTTCTGAGTGTAAAACTCATCTAGCAAAACCTCAGCACTGGATCTGGAGCCACATCCCACCCACCTTCATTGGTTCTTCAGCAGCAAGTAACACATCACAGAAAGCTGTTCCTTCCTCTGAAGGATCTCAGTAACACAATATTGAGGAGTCTCTGACCAAGACTTAGAGACTATGACAGCTGTCTGTGTATGTACGTGACAATTGAGAAAGCATCTATCCGGAGAAGTATTATGCGTGATTTCAACCTCTGCATGTCAAGAAGGGTCTCTTCTTCTGTATTCACAGAACTGTGGGGGAATGTTTGAGAAATTAGTAGATGAAATATATTTTTGTTCTCTTTCTCTTGCTTCTTGATAAGGAAAAGGTAGGAAAAACCCTGTTGTGGAAGCAACACTTGTGAATCTGTCTCTCAGAACAATGCTGGAGAACTTCTTGGAGTACCAGGGTGGGGTATTGGCAAATTTGAAATAAAAGGGCATTGACTCAATCAATAGATATGCTCTCAGTCAGTTAAAAAAATAAGAAGGAATCCTTGGTTAAAAATCTATTTGCAGGAAGTGAGATCTATTTTAATATTATATCTAAATTCTGTTAGTTCTTCTTTTATTACAAACAAAGAATCACAGGATTTTAAATTTATAGTGCATCAACAACAATATTTTAACGCTTTCTTATGCAGAGAAAAGGCAAAATTTATAACTCTGCCCCTTTTCTCACTCTGGAGTTACCTGCAAGCGATCATGCAGAGAACAGAAAATGAAAATTGAGTGGTTTTCGTAGATATTCATATATAACGGGACCCCAGCAGAAATGCTTACATTGCCATCCCTGTCAGATTCTATGAGTCTGCAAATCCTGCTAAATACCTAATATCACAACTAAAGATGTACCGAGATGTGCAAGCTGTCAGTTATTTATAAAAGGCCTCTTATCAGGACCAGCACTGACAATAATATCTGCAAATGTCGAAGAGCCCTCAGCTGTCAAACAAGAAATCATCACCCAGCTGTGTGATAATTGTAACTGCCAGCTGCTAAGTCTACAAGCAAAACATAAAGGGATAAACAACAGCTTCCACCCGGACACCAAGGATGAATCTGACCAGAGAAAAAAACACGTGAGCAAAACAGTAGGGTTATTGTTAAGCCTGATCCTGTTGTCATTGCAGCACCCGTTGCTGGTAGAGAACATCAGGAGTCTACCTAGAGGCATCTCTGTTACTGCTGTCTATGCATCATCAGACGGGTCAGGTCAGGTTTGATTGTGGTAAAATGCCAGTCACTGCCAGTAATCCTAACAGCTACCATTTCAACCGATGCTTTGACACAAGTCACAATGGGTGGGAATGGTAAAAGTGTGGACATGTGCATGCTTTGAATCAAGCCCATGATCCAAACTGTCTTCAGTCATGCTTGATGAAAATAAGTACAATAATCTATATCAGACCTCTGTCATCAACACCATTGCTAGACGGAGAAAAGGTGTTACAATAGGTCCCATGAACATATATAATGTCTTCTAAAAACCATGGAAACTTTTAGTCTCCACACTATCCTGTGGAAGGGAGCTCCACGGTTTAGCTGGAAATCGTGAAAACTGTTGGATGTAGGAAATACAAACAGGATTTTCATGACCTGTGAAGTAACTTATGGAATGAGGATATTTTTTTCCTGAACTGACAGAAGATGGAAGTTATGCTCCATAAAACATGTAGACATAATCCACGACAGCAGAAAGGCACCAACAATTACTCAGAACCCCCCTATTCACTGACAAAAAGTAGGCATATACTATCAGTGCAGACGAATCTTTTGAGCATCCAAAGTGTGTAAATTTAACCTGAAGTGTAAATTACACAGTAAGTGACAAGAATTTCAGAACATTGATCATTCTGAGTCAGTCATTTGAGGAATTAATTCTTTCAAGAATTATAAAACTGCTGGTCTTGACGACATCTGGCAGCTGAGGAGATAAAATACCTTGGTTGAATGAGAAATATCTGAATTCTCCAACCATTTATTGTGCATTGCTGTCAGAGTGTTAGTGCGTGTATGTCATGCCACTCCAAAAATCAGAGAAGAATGCTTCAGAGCCAAAGACAGTAGGCCTGTGTCCATACGGCATCATCTTCACAAATGGCATTAGCATCTGATCTTAATTAAATTAGTTATCACCATTTGCTAAATGGCTCCTAATACCATAGCAAGCTGGACTGTTCCCAGAAAATCCCTGCTGTTTAAGTGCTTAACATCACTGAGCAGTTCCAAGAGAGCCTTGGGAGGGCATGGACAGAGACTCTATGCCTGTAGATCCATCAGCAGCCGCTCGTGACACTGTAAAAAATCAAAAGGATGTAATTATCTGTAATTATTAAATTGCACAAATTGATCATCACTCCATAGGGATTGCACACAGAAAAGTTTACATAAAACCATGCGAGAAATAGAGCCAATGGTGCAGACAGTGATATGAACTCTCAGGAAATGGAACTTGTGCCAATATTTTTAGCACCTGTCAAAATATTAGCATCTGTCAAAATAAGCAACCAATCTATGGTCATAGAAAATCTTACTTCTTGTAGGTGACTTAGACACCTACAAGAAAAATTAGGACCTCAGTTGTAAGGACTTCATGCAAAATCAAAGCCATGTTGAGCTAAGCCACTTTCCTGGATATCTGGAACCTGCTCTCGTGGGAGATGTCCCTGCCCACGGCAGGGGGGTTGGAACTAGATGATCTTTAAGGTCCCTTCCAACCCAAACCATTCTATGATTCTATGATTCTATGATCTGATTAGCACATCCAAAGCCAGCTGCATATAAATTCAGGTGAAACATATGCAAGTCTCCTCCACCTTTAGACCCAATAAACTACTAAACAATTTTGGGCATCCAAGAGTGAGGGTGATTCACTCACAACTAGCATCTGGTCTATCTGAGGATTGGACTAAATTGCACACTTTTCCGAAGGCCAGAGAAATCAAAATGCAAAGTGAATGCCTGTAAGAGCTCAGTTTATGAATGGAGGTGAGGAAGAGATGAGGGAGAGATGATGGCAACCAAATAATGCTGTGACTTGCTGAACTGGCACGATACCACTCAGTACCAGTACATGTGCTCTGTGTGGGAAAGATCAGGGTTTGCAGAGTTAGATAGGCTACAATGGATCAAAATTACATCTTTTTGCTGGACATCTTGGATAAGCCACAATCAGTGTGTCTTTCTGGACACCATCCTTTCTGATACCATGAAAGCACTAGCTGTTGCCAGAGAACATGTGTAGCATGTTTACGGTGGTGCTGAAAAGTTTTCTAGCTACAACAGAAATACAAAAGCTGTGGCAGCTACACAGTTTGAAATGTACAATATAACCAGTAGGATATTTAAATTTAGCTTAAATTTTAAAAAGCAAAAAAAAAAAAAAAAAAAAAAAGAAAAAGCAAAGACACCCCTACCTTGCCCTACAATTGATTGGACAACTTGGAGACCTTCGCACACATGAGTCAGCTGGAAGAACAACAACATGCAGAAATGTGTTCATTATAAAAACACAGAAATGCGTGAACACAGAGACTGGTTGAACAGTACAGCACATCATGGTCTGTGGCATCATGAAAGGGTTGTAAAATCTTAAGGATTTAGCCCGGGCAACCCGTAGGTCCATCTTTTATGTTCACTTTATGAAAGTATATCAGAAAACAAGAATAGGAAGTATAACAGGAAAAAAGAAGCACAGAGATAGCTGTGCAGGCATGGAAGGATAAACAACTCTTTTCTTCCCTTTCTGCAAATCAGAACAAAGGCAAAGGACTGCAAAGGCTGTTTCAAACCCTAACGGTCCTTGACAGGAAAGAGGAAATAATGCCCTAATTGCCAAAAATGGCAAGGAGAGGAAAGAGGGCAGAATGTCACGGTTACAATTTGTTTCCAATTCATTCTCTCTCTCCAAGGTTCCTTCTGCCCTTTAAGAAATCTGTACTTAAAAAATAATGGACTAGACAATTTCCAAACCTGGAGCCTGGTATAATTCATTTTAATGCCACTCCAGTTGGCTGGGCAATACAATAGATCATCACATTGCGAGCGAACCCTTTGGTCCAGACTATGTATCAGACTGAACTTCTGGATGTATAGTGTATTTATCACGACCATACTGTCACACAAGGTTATCATGCTGGTGCGCAATATTTCTCCACCTCTCTCTTTGTGAATTTGGTTCTTTGAGCTAAAATGGAGCTAATCAACATTAAAAAAAAAAACAAACCACAAAAAACCTCTGGTGACTTCCAGAGTCGGTGGCCCATAGTTAAATATCTGCCATGCCACACTCAGGGAAGGTCTCAGAACACAGTATGGTTTCACATAATTTTCAAGGCAATTTTTCTTAGTATGAGCCAGTGTTTAGTCTTGGAAGGATGTGCTGTATTATACTTAGTTTCACTAAGATATCCTTCACTGCTTTTTTGGTTTAGAACAAGCTCAATGAATAAACAGAAGATTTCTTTTTTTTCCTAAGGTTATTCCCCTCAGCACAGAAAAAACAAGAAAGTTCTGCATCATTTTGGGCCACTTTTCACCCAGATCCAGTGACAAAAAACTTGGAACACACCAGATTTGGGGTCACTTATTGTTCCTCTACCAGAAACCAAGCTGAAAGGTCCAAGACATCACAGAAGACATGTTAAAAACTCTGCAATCAGAAAAAGTGTTACAACTAATTAAAACTTTGTTTTGGAAGAGACTCACTCAGTACTTGGTATTTCCACTGCTTTCATGGGAAGTCAGTGCTCTGAACTTCTGACAAATCAGGTCATTTATTCAAGCTCCTTACTGTGAACTAAGGTCTCTGACTGCTACTGTGAACTTTGATCCAAGAGGTTTAAAATATATGAGGGCAAAAGGAATAAAATCCACTTGTGCTCAAAGGTCATTGTCAATAGTGTTTATTTTTTCTGGTCTTGTTTTCTCTTCCAGCATAAATGCATTTTTGTCTATAAGTGACAAGTTGACCAGAGCAGCATTGATTAAACCAAACTTACAGGCTCACTCAATACTTCAATGATTGAGGGTTGCTAGAGGAAAAGAAATATTTATTTTTGCTTCTCCTTCCATTTCCAGCTAGGAATGAAGCCAGCAGTGACAAAAATCTGCTACGCAGAAGTCTTTCTATGCTATTTTCATTAGGAAAACCTCTTGAATCCCCCAAGAAGCCTGTTCTCATGAGCCTGTTCACCTTGTTCCAATGAGTTTCTGAGGTCTGAAGAGCTGAGTGGAGGTCCCTTCTGGTTAACAAGATTATTGCAAACTCTCTGCCTCCTATTTGCCTCTTCTCCTTAACATTCACAAAATCACACAGAATGACAGAACGATACGGGGTTGGAAGGGACCTCTGGAGATCATCTAGTCCAACTCCCCTGCCAAAGCAAGTCCACCCAGAGCAGGTTCCACAGGAAGGTGTCCAGGGGGGGTTTGAATGTCTCCAGGGAAGAAGACTCTACCACCTCCCTGGGCAGTGCTCTGCCACCCTCAAAGTAAAGTTCCTCCTCATGTTTAGGTGGAACATCTTATATTCAAGTTCCATTATATTCAATTCACAACACTGCAGCTAAAGCTCCTTATCTATGTATCTATTTACTGACAGTCCTTAACCTTTTTCATCCTATCTCTAATTCTGTCCTTAAGGCCTTATGTTGCTCCTTCGTGTCCATATTTATGCTTTTTATCTTTACCCTTTTCCCCCTTGTTCTGCCCTCACACTCTTTCCTGGAGCTCATTCTCTCTTCTGCTCCATCAGGGCTGTATCACCCTCCTGTTCTGGCTTGCATTCCTCCACTTCCTGTCCTCTCAACAGATTTCTCGCTCGGCCAGAGCTGCAGTCATGGAACACAGTCCCACAGGACAGTTTCCCTGAGTTATATTTGGGTAGGGCTTCACAGCATCAACCACACTGTGGTCATGTTCACACTCCCACCTCCCAGCAGCTGTGAGGCGGTGTGTGCTTCTGCAAGGGAGTTGTTACTCCAGCACGAGATCCTGCCAGATCTCTAAGAAAGAAGAGAGCAAAACTTAGAAGTAGTGAAGAAAAAGCAGGAAGGAGGCAATGAGAGATGCAAGTTGTGTTGCTGGAACAGTCCTTGCTGCTACTGTGAAGCGACAGCAGCAGTAGTAACAGTACTGTGCTCTCACTACTTCTTAAGAAGAAAAGTGATATTTGCAGCATGGAGGATAGTGTGGCCATCAACATCTGATGTCCCTCCAGTGGGCTGTAGCTCCTTCAGTGTGGCTGCTGCTGGGCAATAGCAAGGTGGCACCAAGATGGTCTGCCATGGCATCGACTTAACTGCATGTGTTATCCCACAAATGCCTCGTGGCAGCTGAGGACAGAGAATAAGAGTCAGAAGAGAGGCTTGGCAGCACTTTCACATGTCTGTAGCAGGAGCCAGAGCTCTTTCATGCTGAGCCAGCCTCTGAGGTCATCTTTGAGCCCAGCAAAGTAGAAAGATGGGTTGAATTCACCTAAGACTTTTTCCCTGGGATATAGGCATGAAGAATATAAGGTTGAAAAGAGCAGAACCATAGTATCTGAGGAGAGGTGGCTGGAAAACTATTGTCCCAGTGCACTCAACTACTATATTCTTCATCATGGCAAAATTCACATTTAGTTCAGGGAGAGCAGACTTTGGCCAAGCCAGGTCTATTTCTTGGGTTGTGTGACTATGTGCAGGATGAAGAGCCTAACCAGAAAATCTCATATGATACTGGTGCTGGAAAGGTGCTCCTAGGGCAGCATTTCTCACAAGGAGGTTCCTAAAAGAGCAGCGGTCCCTAAGATTTTCTGGCTCTTGCCTACACCATACCCAGGAAGGCATGGACCAAGTAAACAGGCTGAAGCTCTTTGATCTTAAAAGTCTTTTCCAGCCTAAAGGATTCTATTCTATGAAATGATTTGGCTCCTGCAGATCCCCCTGCAGGGTGCAGCAATGAGTCAGAACTCAGGTCAGATGGTCACAGCAGGCAACTGGGATCCAAGAGTTCTTCCATTGGCACATTATCCTTAAACACTGGCATAAAACAATTGACAGCTCTGTAGTTCACTCAACGCGAGCATAGTTAGCATCACTTGAAATAACAGACAGCACATTACCCGAGAAATGCTTTAAAGTTGTGGAAACATCAAGTGTCATAGTGCAGTAGAAGAAGATCCCCAGTTTGTTTGTATTGATACCTATGAAAAGCAGGGCTCCTGCCGCCTCACATTTTCAGGGTAATTGCTAAAAGAGAAAATGATCTATTTGTCAAGTCAACTCATTAAACAAATTGAGACTTTGAACTACTTGATTTGGGTGCAAATTTAATCAGGGAGTGAAGGGGTGAATTGACAAAGAACATGCTTCCTATTTTCTGCCCTCGGGCCATTTTAGATATTACAGTAACACAATATTCCTATTGTTATTTTATAAAATAGCTGAAAATCAGGATTACTCTGTGTGCTTCTTTTCCACAGTGAACAGAGGAAATGCTTATTCATACATCTGTAGTTAAGATGCATTTTAAAAAAATAAACAGAGAGTGTAAAGGGCTTAAATGCCTCTCACCTGCACTAATTCCAGTGGAAGGTGGACAGGGAGCGTGGTGCACACATGCTGTATGGTCACTTTGGGGATCAGTACCCTTTTGCTGTTCAGGACCTCGATATAATCAGGCAGAAGTGTAAAACACCGAGACCTCTCTAGCTCCCTCCCATCTCACTGCTGGCATAGTCCATGCTCCTGCCCTGCATAAAGTGTTCCTGGCTCCATAAGTGCACCCCAACTTGAGCTTTTCCAAGGATTCATTTCAGTATGTGACCAAAATCAATCCTACTCATTTCAGTTAGGCTGCCAGTAAATAAATCCTGTGTCTTGTCATTTCAGGTTTTTCTGTCGTGTTGCAGAGTGCCTAGAAATTTTCTCAAAGCACTCGCAGTCCTCTGCTGATTTCTTTTTGACAGTTAAAACTTTTTTTACTTTCGTGTAACCACAGAGTGCTTGTTCAAGCCATACTTCTGTGCCGAGCAGAATCTGTGTTGTATTTACAAAGTAAAAGCCAATACAAGGAGCGCTCACTGTAATGAACAGTGTTTGGAGTGAAAAGTTTAATGAGTATAGATGCTATCAAAGCTGTTCTCTTGCTCAGAAGTGCGTGTTAATGCCAATTACTCATGTTTCTTGATTAAACTCTCTCCGAACATTAAGTACTGCAGAAAAAAAAAAAAAAATTGCCATCAGAAAATATGCACGTTGCAGTTGAGTCAGAAGCTGGTACCAAGAATCTAGGGACAAAGTGTACTTTGTGTTGTGGTCCTTCAATGATTATTACGTGCCTTGGATGCAATTTATAAAAGATATCTGTGTTGGGTATTCCACTGGATCACAGTCAAGTAAGTGGGCACCAGAGTAAGATGTGCTTCCAGGACAAGGGAAGTACTTGCATGAGTAATGACTGAATGAGGGCATTTTACATGGACAAATAGGAGGTTCCACTAAAGATGTGTCAGTTCTCAGTACCTACAGCTGGACATCATATAAACCACGAGAGCCAGGAAGCAATCTCCCATAGCTGGACTTGGGCTACTGCTTCAGTTTGACTGCATCCACGTCCACTACTTTATGTAATAAACCATTCTGGGATTCATCTGCAACATTTTTTTCTATCGATATTTTGATATGATACAAAAGGGGTGGCTACTCTGCTATATACATGTACATCTGAGCTCCGGAATTAGGGAAAATGCACCAACCAAGAACAAAGTCACCATCAGGTTTCTCTTACAAGGTGAAAGGTCTTATTGTCAAAGCTACAGGAATGCATGTTTAGTTTCTATTCATCAAATCAGAGTTTATGAGCAGAAGGGATGATTAAACAGTCTATTCCCAGCCATCTTCTCAGGCCATTGCACTTCATACAGCTATCACTACCTTGAGCCAGATGTTTCCTAGAGCTGTGACACAGTGACACCCTAAGCCAGCAATACTGAGCCACACAGTGGGTGTAATATTGGGAACAGACAATAACAAGAAAATTTAGAGTTTAAATAAAACTGAAGGTGGCTGGTGAAAGTGCTGCTCTTCCTTTCCATCCCTGGATTCAGCCTGAGCTGAAATCTTCCATCCAAAGCTTTGAGGGCCACATGAGCATCCAGGACCCACTGAACCTGCCTTTCAGGCAGCACCCCATCAGAGCATTGCTCATCAGAAGAGTTCACAGATAAATAGATGTTTTATATAAAAGCTGGGGGGAGAGGAGTGGCAGGAACAGCGAAGTGTGTCATCCAGGGACAGGTGTGAAGCCATTAGCAGAACTGGAAAAGGCCACGGATGTCCCAATTCTAAAGATTGGGCTTTAAATATTTAACTACCCAATGTTTATCCCATTTGTTACTGATAGATCACAGAACCTGGCATAAATAATGCTTTACGCTTTGAAAATATCACTTCATAAATCTTGGCGACAGGCGTGTGCGGTGGGTGGGTAACCAGCCTTATCCCCATGTCACCAAATTGGGACACTCTCACATCACGGTAGGTACAGACAAAACTACCAAAAGCAGTGCCTACAGCGATGGGGTTAGGGAGACCCCAAAGGCCAGCAAATGCCCACAGAAATTTCTCCATGGACCTTACAAATAGCAGAACACAGTGATTTAAATCAAAAGCTTTGGCTGGTTGAGGATAATTTGAAGTAGTGACTCCAGATGAGCAGGCAATTCTCTAGGAACCGTTTAGCTAAATGACCTCCAAGGCTGGGGAGCAAAGTCCCAGAGCACCAGGAATGCCTGGATGCCCTGCCAGCCCACGCCGAGCCTCCGATCAGCGCAACCGCGACCAACAGCACTACAATTCTCACACAAATTTAAGTTAGCAGGAGAAAGAGAAAGAGATTGGAAGTAATGGGGGACATATGAATCACATCTGCAAGCCTCTGTGTAATTTAGTTTTGAAATTTAAGACTTAAACTAATGTATTCCTTGGCCAAAAGTTATTCTAGCTCCTCTAGGCAGGTAGTAATAGAAAGAAATGTGATCTTTTTGATTAAGCCAGAACATTTACTGCCACTGGGAAGTGCTGCACATAATGTACCGTGGGGACATGGTGCTTTCTGCAATTTTTGCTACAACTGCAATATCTTACAGTAAACCTTCAAAAGTACAGCATATAGGAAGTCTCAAATCATCCTCATTAAGTGCATTTATACAACAGAGCACCTATCTGTTCAGGTGTTAGAGGTGCTTCCGGTAAAATAAATTAAGATTAAGTCCCGATTCTGCTTCCAAACACCCAGTATAAATCTAGACAACTTGCCCTACTTCTGTAGCATTATTCCAGATTTAAATCTATTCAACGAGGCTCTTAAATTTTGGTCTTACTTGGGCACTTGAGTGTTTCTACCGGTGTCATCGGGGCTGCTCTCACCAGCTTTAAATTTTCCAGCATCTTTGAGAATTTAAACATGTGCCAGGGACTAAAACCTGACCTCCAAGGCCAAAAACAACAGACTGGCAGAAAGTTGAAAGCTAATACAAAACCATTAATGACAATTAAAAGGCACAAGAGCTTCAGGACTAAAAAAAAAAAAAAAAAAAAAAATAGACAACTTGCCCTACTTCTGTAGCATTATTCCAGATTTAAATCTATTCAACGAGGCTCTTAAATTTTGGTCTTACTTGGGCACTTGAGTGTTTCTACCGGTGTCATCGGGGCTGCTCTCACCAGCTTTAAATTTTCCAGCATCTTTGAGAATTTAAACATGTGCCAGGGACTAAAACCTGACCTCCAAGGCCAAAAACAACAGACTGGCAGAAAGTTGAAAGCTAATACAAAACCATTAATGACAATTAAAAGGCACAAGAGCTTTCGGAAAAAAAAAAAAAAAAAAAAAAAGAGAATTTACAATGTTTAGAAAAACAGTCAAATCCTGGGAGGAAACAGGAGAGCTGAAGTCTGTGAACGTGCACCTCCTTCTCAAATACTCCAGTATTTAGTGCTGCCTCAGGATCCCATCGTACCGATGCTGCACAGAGAGAGGCTGAGTCTCTGCCTCCCCAAAACCTTACACCTGGGATTATCACACTTAAGATTTCCACTTATCTGTAGCTACTTAAACACCCTACAAATTCCACTATTATCTGCAATCTACTGTTAGGGAAAGTAATGTGCAGGAAAGAAAAATAACTTACCTAAGGCCTTATAACGCACTAGGAAAAGAGACCTGGGTATCCATTTATTCCACTGCCATAAACAGGGAAAAAACTAGATATATTTGGCAATAACCTTTTAGGGTTTTGCTTGCCATTCAGGCTCATGCAGGAAATGGAAATTTCCTGTTCCTGTCAACCTGAAATGCCTCCGAGGTCACAACTGCTCAGCTGGAAGATAGTAAATACCACAGCCTCACTTTCTTAATGCACGCAAGAAGGAGATAAACTCAACCTGGCCTTATAACTTTACTTTGGGATCATCTTTATGGTCCAGCTAACTCCCAGCTCAGCCAATGCAGGATGCTTAAGTGATATTGTAATATGAATAATAAATCTTGGGACCAAGCAGCACAAACAGTGCCGTAAAAAGCCACTTCAGAGATCTGTGAAAGCACAGGGGGAAGATCTGCCTGGCTGTGGGCATGTCAGGTTGCCCAAGGAGAGCACATGGATATTTGCCTTGCTGTCTGCAGGCAAGACTTTGCCCACCTTCTCCCACACTGCACTTTGGACCATGTACCCGAAGTACTCGTTGATTTCTTCCCTGAATAACCTTCCCCCTAATTAAGCTGAATGCTGCTTAATTCAGCCTGCTTGTAAACGCCGCATCCATTATTCAGAGCTCTCCAGATCTGAGGGAACTGAAGGGAAACGAAAACAAAGCTCCTCACAGAATTTAACACCCACCCTGCTGGTCTGCAGAGACTCAACTTGAGGTGCACCCTGGCTCCCCCCATCATTCGTTGTCACCTGCAAACAGAAGTGGGAAAAGATGGTGGCTGATCCCCTACCAGGAGGACCAGGGACTCTTCCTTTAGAGCGTCCAAAGCCAAGGGACATGGGGACAATGCTTGGATGGGACCAGGGGAAGAAGAAATAGGCACAGCCCTTCCAGGTGGTTGGTGTTGATTCTCCCACCTCCTTTTCCAAAGCACGGCAGATGCTGCCCTCAGAGCAGGTGCCAGCCCCCAGCTGTTCTCCTGCTGAGCTCCAGCACACTGGGAGCACAAGACTGGGCTTTCTGGCTCCCAGCTGCCCCATGGGTTGGAGAATTGGAAGGAAACATTATACTCTCTCTCCCACCTGCTTGTGCATTAGTCACAAGCCAGAGCAGCATCCAAGCCTTTGTGTTTGCATCATCCCATCCCCACAGGGAAGGATGGCATCCAGTTGAGGCTCACAAGAAAGTGGCAACCCAGCCATTTGGCAAGGCTACACACAAAGAACCCAGCCTTGGCTACAGATTAGAGTGGGTGCCTCAACAGGGCTCCATCTTTATCTTCTTTTCCTTTAGAGGCCGCTGAAAAAAACCACCAACTGGTCAGTGCAAGAAGAGAAGATGGAACCAGCCCAACATAACCCCATAATGAGAGATCAGGAGTAGAAAAGACCCGTTTGCAGCTGGACATGTGCTCTCAGAGACAGTTCCAATTTGATGCAAAAGCATTTAGAAATTTGAGTTGAATACAGTGAGTCAGGACAAGCCAAAAACTCAACTATTTTCACCTAGAGCAGTGATATTTTATTCCAGGTTTCCCAAGTGCTTTGACTCTCCCCACACTGGTCCATGCAGAATGAATAGAAGTTGCTGTGGGAGCATCTACTCTCTCTCCAGCTGGTCTCCCCACCTCAGGGCTCTGCGTCCACATTTTCCTGCTCCCAGAGGACTCCCTCACACCCAGCTGCAGGCTCTTGTCTACATCCCTCTGCATCTCAGCCCTCAACAGCAGTGTTTGCTGGAAGGAAGCCGGGAGGACAACTGTCACTCAGTGATGGGCACATGTACCAAAGTGAACCCACTTCCATCATTTCCTCCGTAACCCACACTTTGGGCTGGTTTTAAATTTCTCTGATCAAGTAGAGAAGAGATCTGAAGGCAGCTGTCTCAGATCACCTCCAGCTTGGTTTCTTTCTACCTCCTTGTTTTTATGGATTCTAGGTTTCCTTTTTTTTTTCTTTTTCAAAAAAAAAAAAGAAGGGGCCTCCAAGCAAAATGATCTGTTTCAGCTTGAACAAAACACCGTTTAAATCTAAGTGAAAGTTTTTGAACATGCAGAAAAAATAAACCAGCTAATTTAAGTTGACCCAAAAAACCAAACTGTACTGTCCTCATCAGATTACTGTAAAGACCCTCTCAAGATTTCTCCCCACAGTACCTAAGCACTGTAACCAGGCAGTACAATTTCTGATTGTACAAACATGATTTCCCCCACACCTTCTCAAATTTTTACTCAATTAATCATTTTTTTCTCTCCATAAGCATCCATAAGGAGGGGCTTTTAGGAGAATTTTCACTGAAAATTTTTTAATAAGCATGACTATGTTCAGAAATTTTCACATTTCTGAACATATGCACTTTCACACGCATGCATGCACACCTAACTTATTATTGTTTTTTAAAAGAACTTACTAAATGGTTCTGGACAAAATCCCAAATTCAGGGCTGTTTGGTAACCGCTTATATTTGCTTTATTCATGACAGAGCTGTATGACACTCTTCACAGTCTGTGATTGGACTGTCGGAACATCTTTTTTCATACATGGAGAAATGGCAAATATTAAACATCCTAAAATCCAAGTCTCCCCATTCAGCCTACTATTCATAGGGATTAAGTGCAGCTCAAGTTTTCATGAATAACTGGCAACAGTTTGTATATTTGTAAGCTACGTAATAAGATCCCATAAATAATATTACAAAGAATTTAGACATCAGAGTATGTGACTCTTTCCTCGGGAGTCTGGCTTCACTTGCTGGTGAGTGATGCCATCCAGGAGATAGGATATCAGCAGTGGGATTACCAGGCATCCCGTTTCTGTTATTCACACATGTGAAAATCCACATCTGAGATTTGTCAAACTTAACATTATGCCTATATCAGCTCCATTTGTCTTTTTAAAGAAAAACTATCCCAGAGTGATGGCAGATCTAAGCAAAACCTTAGTTCACAGAGATCAAGAAATTTTCAGAGGGTCTCTGGTACTATAAGAATAGTGGCAGCTTGATACCGCAGACATAGCATGTTGCAAAGATGGTATGAACAGATGAGAAACTCAAAGTTAATAAGATGAAATCAGGCTCTAAAGTGTGCTTACACAGAGGGAAATCAACTGATACAAAAAAGAGCACAGCTTTTAGCATGGACAGATAAACAGAGATGCCAGAGCTGGCCAGGCACAGTGAGGCAGGGAAGACCCACAGCAAGTATGAAGAAACAGAGTCCTTCAGGCTCCAAGATAAACTGTCAAAAAACCACACCGAATTCTCGTTTCAGAAGTACTTAAGCTGCTTAGGCTGTTTCCTTTGCAAAAGTAAGAGAAGGAGCGGGTGAAGTTTGTGGAGGTGCAGAGGACTATAGGAAAGGACTGAAATAGCGCATGGGACAATGATGGAGGCACCTATGTCCCTGAGGCACGATGCACTAACACTCCCCATATGCAACATCAGTGACAAATACTGTTTCTCCCTTCCAACAGAACCAAAGAATCACATTTGTAGAAATTTTAGATTTAGTGTTTTCACCCTTAAATTCCAGAAATGGAAACACCAGGGTTTTCATAGACTGAAACGTTCTCAAATGCCTTCGTGGGTGAAGAACAAGATTTTATGGGGACACCAGATGGGCAGGACTGGGGAAAGCTGCCTCCCCATAAGTGGCAAGAGTTAGTTATCTCCCCTTTCTCAGTCTTTTTGTTTCCAAAGGGCTCCTGCCACACCACTCCTGGGTTTTCCTACAAATTATCCTCCTGCATTAACATCCAAAGAAAAAAAATGACAGAACGCAAATATTCAACTGCAAAAAAACCAGCAGAATTCATTCTTTTTCTTTTTTTTTTTTCCCCCTAAGCTGGTCACTAAACTCAGGAACGTGTTACAAGCTGGTCCCCACTTCATCCATGACCCTCTGGGTCTCCTTTCATGAGGGCAGAGCCTCCAGGAGGAAGGCTGTCTGGCTGCAGCGAGAGGATGAGCTTCTCTTTAGAGAAATGACTGAAGAGACAACTGCATGTCCCAGAAATCTGCAAGGTCTGTCACAGCAGGAAGGCAGTGAGGCCAAAGCGATGGATAAGCAGCAGCCGCAGCACCCAGAAGCGCTGGAGATGTTTGGTCCTTTGGGCCACCCCTGCTCATGTGTGGCCACTTCTTGCCAAGGGCATCCAGGGCTGGGATGAGCAGCCCGGTGAACCCAACCAGATGCCCATCACCTCTCTCCCAGCCATGAAACACAGCCTGTGGGCACCCGCTGCAAAGCTGGGAATAACACGGCTCTGGCAAGGCCATCTGCAGCCCTGCAGGGGACTTAACAGCCCCTCGGTGCTGTGTCACATGTAGTGAATCAAATTGGTTCCTCGGGAAAATTGTTTCAAAGATGCCTAAAGCGCAACTTGTCTTTTAGATTGCAAATTCTTTAAGGGAAAAAAAAAACCCAACCCAACAAAAAACCCAACGACAAAAAAACCCCAAACCTTCATGCTTTTAAAGTCTTGGAAAGCATCTTGTGTGTGGCAGGTGCTGCTGTGAATAAATGACAGGCTCCATCAGACCGAGCAACTTGCAGGTTCCTCCTGCCCGGGTGGCACCTGAGCTAATGATGTTGAGCTGGAGGCCTGTGTACCCCATTACCCATCCCCAGAGCCAGCTGCTCCCCACACCTGCAAAATCTGGGCAGAAAACTGTTCCCTTGCAGATTTCCTCTCTGACTGGGATGGGATGACTCCTGCTGCCCTAAAAGAAATTATACTTGACAGGAGCTGAGCATTTGAACCAAGTCAGATTTCCAACCCTGTGAAATGCTTTTTTTTTTTTTTTCCCCCGAAAAGTTAAACTTTGCACAGTTTGAAAACAACTCTGGGAGAAGATGGCAACAGCTAAAGGAGTTTGGCTAGAAACTGCGTTACCTCTTGATCCATCACCGCTGTGTAGCAGCTCTGTGTGCAGACTCACGGCTTGTTTGAAGGTGGTTGGGATGGCTTCAGGCTTTTGGCTTTTTTATGCAAGCAGATTTTCATGCTTTGATATCTTCTCTGACATGACTTTTGATCCAGGGGAGGTGATGCTGACACTTTTTTCACTGGGAATATTTTATTTGTGTACAGTGCTGCCAGAGCATTGCAGTCGCCCGAGTCTTTCACAAAAATACAGCCTAATAAATGTGTTGAAAAGTGAGACTTCTGCTCACTGCAGTCAGGGTGCCTGTCCTGGTCTGGACCAAGGCATCGTGGGTGGGGACCATCAGATGTGATCCAAGAGGCCCAGGAGAGAAGGGACAGCACTGGTCTGGGAATCTGTGCAGTGAGAAGGGGATTTTGGAATAGTCAGGTTATTCCCTCCCAAAAAAGAGAATGAAGTTTCAAGCTGGCAGACTGGCAAGGTTTTGGGAAAAGTGAAGAATCCCCAGTGGAAAGTCTGCACTTTGCTGTCCCTGCCAGGGTAATCGGCACAGGGAATGAGGGTCACCAGCCAAGGAATGCTTTGTGCCTCAGGGAACCCCCTGCTGAAGGACTTTCAGCTAATTGAGAAAGTCAAACATCCATATTCCTGCTAAAAAAGAGGTTGTACTCCCTTCATCAAGCGTTCTTAGCTACAAAGGGAATTGTTCATAAAGGCAGAAGGAATTAAAGGATGTGCTATTTAATGGGCTAGATTGATGTGCACACTGATGAGATATACTTCAAATTGACTAAATGTCTGTTTTGGCTGAAATAGTCTTCTTTTTTTTTTCCTTGGCCAATGTTATCTGTGATTTTTGTTGTTTGTAAGCCGTGTCCTTTGCTGTGACCCCAGCCAGCACTGCCACTAGCCAAGTATAAGGTGTGTGGAAAAAAAAAAAAAGGAAAAGAAGGGAAAAAGACAAAGTCACTATATGCCCTAATTTATACCATTCTAAGGGCCATTGAAGCAAATGAATTTTGTGCTAATGTAAGTCTCATCCCACCTAAAATAAATCCCAGCCTGATTGCAGCCTGCCTGCATGCAGTATAAGGACTCACTAGGGCACAATATAAATTATACCAACTATTTAACCAGCACAGCTGACCTCTGTGTTAACCAAAGGAGAGAAACGGGGACTACACACCATCATTTTCTCTTTCCTTTCCTAAATTGATGACGTAGTCTTTTTGTGTGTGTGATGGCATGAAAGCACAGCAGCTTGGAGCTGGTAGGCATTACAAAGAGCTAATCTAGCCTGAATTTATATTCAGGAGACTTTCCCGGTTGATGTCGTTACCCAAGCGCGAGCCTCTGTAGCGTTGGAGACCTCCACCAGGGTAAGCCTTGCTCAGACTCACCTTAGGAAAGAAAACTATCCAACCAAGCTAAATCATTTCAGTGAAGAGCTTGTTTACAGGAAGCTTCTCGGAAAAGTTGATCTGTATTTTTAAGTGGATTAGTTAAACTGCATTAATTAAAGCCCTTTGTGGGAACTGTCAGTTTTAAAGTGGCTTTGATTTGATTTGGTTTACTTCTCTTCCAAGGCTAAGTCATATTACAGCCACTTTTAATTGTGAAATGGGAGATTTAATGCAATTCAGCTAATTCACTTTAAACTCCTGCCTTTAGTTAATTTAAATCAACTTTCCTGATTGTCCCTGTGTAGACAAGACCAAGGAAAAGTGAAGACCACTTAAATAGAAACACCTAAGAGTAACTCTGAAAAAAATCCAAATATTTCACTAGCACATTCAGGATGTTACTATATTCATCACCAATGAGCTTTGGGAATTGTAGGTAACAGTGTCAAAGTCCAAGGAGGTGCATTGAGGAACAGATCCTCAGTGCTGAGCTACAGCTACTCATCAGAGACAGGATGGCCAGTCCTGCACAAGAACTTTACTCCAGCCTAAAATAAAAAATGACAAGTTTAAAAAAATGCCTCTCAGCCCTCAGAAAAAAACAGGATTTAGGCTGTGCAGGGGGAAAAGCTACCTGAACAGATGAAAGAAGAGAGAAAATTAATTAAAGGCTCTGGTTACGATTTCTGTATCCTTTCTCCTTCCTGAGACAGAAGGCACAAACAATGTTGGCAAAATGCTGTCGAAGGAGACCTGGTCTTATTTGCCCTAGAATCATAGAATCATATAATTGCCTAGGTTGGAAGAAGCCTTTAATATCATCAAGTCTAACCATCAACCTAACACTGACAAAAACCATCACTAAACCATGTCCCTCAGCACCATGTCTACCTGTCTTTTAAATACCTCCAGGGATGGCAATTCCACCACTTCCCTGGGCTGCCATCTTCCAATGCTCAACAACCCTTTCGGTGAAGAAATTTTTCCTAATTTCCAATCTAAACCTCCCATGGCACAATTTAAGGCCATTTCCTCTTGTCCTATTACTTGTTACTTGGGTGAAGAGACAGACCCCCACCTCTCTACAACCTCTTTTCAGGAAGTTGTAGAAGTCAATAAGGTCTCCCCTCAGCCTCCTTTTCTCCAGGATGAACAACCCCAGCTCGCTCAGCTGCTCCTCATGGGACTTGTGCTCTAGCATCGTGCAGACCTGTGTCAGGATGGAAAGGAAGTATATGTTAAGGAAATAGCCAGGCAGCAGCCTGAAGAGATTTGGGACAGGGAGGCACACAGGTGACTTTGCATGGCCTCAGCCCCAGCTCTGCAGGACCAGCACTGAACCAAGAGCCCATCTGCCAGACCATCCTGAAGCGTTACCCATGAATTTCAGAATTCCAGATGAATCTTTGAAAAACTGTCTATCTCCACAGGTGCAAGTTGCTGTCATAAGACACTTCAATGCCTACAAAAATCTACACCGTTTTTGTATCCTATTTCTAAAGCTCATAGACTGGCCTTAAGGCGATAGCTCAGCAGACAGCCCTCATCACCCTGAGGGGTGTTTGCAGTGATGGGGTTACTCTCCGTGAATGATCAGAACAGGGAACTGCCACCTTAAATGAGAGGGAGGACAAGAAGGGCTCCTTGTGCCGCCGAGACCCGTTTTTATTATTGAATCATACTCCAAATGGCAGCCTGAGTGGGAGCTGGGGTGGTGATGAGCAGGGCTGTGTCTATTTGGAGGTGGCTGTATGCATGGCGGAGCACGAATGACCTGGTTACAGGTGGGTGCATCGCCACGCAAAGGGACCGAGCGGGCAGAGCTGAGGTAGCAATGATTAGCTGCCACGCAAGGTAAGTTATTGTCTCCTGTGATGCTAAAGATATACTGCCCTTAATAGTTCATTGGCTAAATGCATTCAAATGGTTGATATTGCCGCAGCCGGAAACATCCATTCACGTAATTAGTTTACCTTCCTAATTTAAGCCAAATGGAAAATCCCCCTGTAAAGCACTCCTAAGCCGGCTGCTGTGCTGGTGTTGATCAGCAGAGTCCTTTTGACTTTGCAAAGTTGCCCGGTTTTCCCCAGGAGGATGCAAGGCCCTTTAATGCCCTACCTTCTCACAATGCCCTATCACAGCCATTATAGGGATTCTCTGGAAACTTCTCTGGATAACATGACCCCAAGATTTGTAACGGCAGCCACTGAAACCAAGGGAAAAAGAGCTGTCTTGTGACAGGGTTGTTACCCACCAGTGATCTTAATTCCAGGTGTGTGACAGGGAGGACAGGAGATGACACATCGCCTTGTCAGAAATCCTGTGTCACAGATTTGCAATTTTACTTTTTTCCAGAGGAATCTCAGCTACTTGCCCATAATAAATGATCTTCAGGTGACTTCCTCTCCCTTCTCTGGAAGTCATGAATATTTGACTTAACAAATTAATCTTTTCACTCCTTTCATAGGAAGACAGATACCTTTATATATGGAGTGTATGAGAAAGACAATAAAAAAATAGACCGTAAAGGAAAGTATCCAATTTTCCGGTAACTGTTCATCAGAGGGGTTAGGCCAGACCCTCAACTGCAGCACAGCAATGCTATTTAAATCAGCAACTGTACAGCTCCTTCTTTTTCTATCTCACTGGCCTGATTTTGCAGGCAAAATCATTCAGAGCCAAGACTTGTGTCTAAGATCAGCACTGACCCAAGCAGTTTCAGCATAACTGATCCTGTCATTGTCCTCCTGTGGTGTTTTGGAGGAAGTTGGACTTCTTAACCCATGAAACTAAAGAATTCAAAGTTAATTTCTTTTTCTCCATAAAGCTCCTGAAGTGTCAGGGCTGGGATAGAGAGAATCATAGAATCATAAAATCGTCTAGGTTGGAAGGGACCTTAAAGATCATCTAATCCAACCATCAACCTAATCCTGACAAGAAAATAAATAAGAAATAAGCAATAAAAAAATCACTAAACCATATTCCTGAGGACCATGTCAACCCATCTTTTGAACACCTCCAGGGATGGTGCCTCAACCACTTCCCTGGGCAGCCTATTCCAATGCTGGATAACCCTTTCCATGAAGAAATTTTTCCTAATATCCAATCTAAACCTCCCCTGGTGCAACTTGAGGCCATTTCGCCTTGTCTTATCTCCTGTGACTGGGGAGATGAGACCGACCCCCACTTCCCTACACCCCCCCTTCAGGTAGTTATAGAGCACGATAAGGCCTCCCCTCAGCCTCCTCTTCTCCAGACTGAACAACCCCAGCTCCCTCAGCCTCTCCTCATAGGACTTACTCTCCAGACCCCTCACCAGCTTCGTTGCCCTTCTCTGGACCTGCTCCAGCAGCTCAATGTCTTTTTTGTGGTAAGGGGCCCAAAATTGGACACAGTACTCGAGGTGAGGCCTCACCAGTGCCAAGTACAGGGGCATGATCACCTCTCGGGTCCCACTCACCACACTGTTCCTGATATCCTCCAAGAATCCTCAAGGTCAACACAACCACATCATCAAACTTAGCATGATTTACCGTTTTGCAAAGGTGGTACCCAGCAGGGCATGTTGCCTTCTAGTGACTTGGTTTCAGATGCAGAGCTTGGATCTGGATTAGCTCTCTTCATGCACAAGCACATGGCTTTGGTGGGAGAGGACCCTGATGTGAATATTTGGTGCTATAACAGCAGTCAGGGGTGGTGCCAGCATTTTGTCATTGCCGTATTATTCTATTTGTTCTTTTGTTTTGAGTCTTTTGTTAAGCCTTCAGCAGCAGGGCTGGGTTGTGGAAAGGGCTGCTTGGATACTCATAGTCCTCCTTGTGCGATATTACATCTATGAAGAGCTCACTGAGTACAGGCAGTGCTTAAATTTCCACACACCACTTGCAGTCATCCCCAGAAGGCTAATTCTGCTGTGGTCCACTGCAGGATATCAGAGTCTCAAGCCTTGTCCATCTGTTTGCTTGTATTCGATTCTTCATTTTTTCTTTTGACCCATCAGATGTGCTATTGAGCCCTGCAATTATTTTTCCATTCGTCTCCTTCTTCTTTCCTGACTCATTTATCCAACAAATACTTCTTGACCTCCTGCGCGTTGAGATGCACCATCCAGCTCAGTGTGGTGGAAAGTGTGAATCTGCTGCCTTTGGAAACCCTGGAAGCCAATATCAGGCAACAGTAATCCCCTGGACATTTTGTTCCAGTTCCACTCCAGTGCTTGCTCATCTAAGAAAGCAAGTTTTTGGTCTGAATTCATGCAAAAAGAACAAAACAGCCTGCTCATTTCCTGTCTTCAGGCAGACTTCCCAAAGATAATAGGAAGAGGATCAGTGGGGAGACAAAGGGCTTCCCAGCCAGGAATGCAGCAGGTGATGGGAGCATCGGTTGAAGAAGCACATTGGTACAGTCAGGTGCCTGCTGTGCCCTCAAGGAGACCAAAACTGCTGAGTGTCACAGCCTACCTGCTCGTTGATGTTCCTCCCATGCCATACTAACTACATCATACCCGGGTCTGACCCTCACCGTGCAACCCTGGGGGGCTGTCCCCCAAAAGGGTCTTGCTGCTGTGTTGCCATTTCTCTGCATTTCCTATGAAGGTATGAGAAAACTAATGTAATGAGAGGTTTCTACAAACCAGGGTGTAGTGCATGCACCAAATGTCTGGGATGAAAGGGCACACCCAAAGGCTCCATGGCAGGTAGGTTGTCTTCAAAAGCGTATCTTATCACCACTATCCATTTGTGATTGCAAAGTGGTGATTTTAATCACAGAAGAGCCATCCTGCCTTTTCCCCAGCATTTCTAGTGCTGTCCTTCTGCAGCTGAAGGGGAATATGTTCAGGAAGGTGGGGGTTGGAGTGATGGGGCTTCTGTCACGCTCTTTTGCCATTCCTTTTTTTTTTTTATCATGTTTTTTCTTTAGTGAGAAAGGCAGGGCAGGGACTCTGGCCATATGCAAAGAAAAGCAGTTTTGCTCTCAGGTAATGAAAGCTGCTGCCCAAAAGGAGAATTGGAATGAGGGCGAAAGATTGGAGCATGTTTCCAAAAATTGAAAAAGGACCTGTGCCAAGAGCTATCAAAAAGTGAGTCCTTGCAGTCAAAGATATGGTCTGTCTGGAAGTTCGCCAATGGGGGCTCTTTTCCTAAGATCTTGAGAAACATATGCAACACATGCAAAAGGAAAAGTCCCAAAAGATTTCTCCAAAATGACAGCACAAGCCAGAGGAAATAACCAATGGGTTCATTAATCTCAAACTTTATTTTTACATGTTTCACATAGAGGTGGTAAGTGGTGCAGAGCTCCCTTTCTCCATGGCTACAGAAAGCTTCCAGCTGCCTGTAGGATCGTGACAGGGTGCAGAGATTATAGGTGGTGTGGAGCTCCCTTTGGCCACAGCTACAGAGAACTTCAAGCAGCCTGAAGGACCATAACATGGTACAGACTAGGGCTATGGTGTTTCCTTGTCTCTAGGTCAATGTCCTTGTAGAAAGTTGCAATGCTCTCTTGCAATAGGAAGGAGAGGACAGGTGCGTCTCATGAACTGGTCATGTCCCAGTCTGGGGATGTAGCTGTCAAAGACAGGAACATCAAAGAATAGACTATCTATCCCCTGTTGCCATGGGCGGCTCCTGCCTCCCTGCCCAGGGCTCTCCCAGCCTCACATCAAGGCCATCCATCCCATGCCTCCCTGATGGACAGGAGACACCCATCCTGGGCCAGCCATGTCACCAACCCCACTGCAACCTGGGAGCCACCAGTGTTTTCCCTGCTGTGGTCTGGTGCTAGGGCTGGTGCCAGGAGCTCATGTGTGGCCCAGCCCTTGGCTATCTGAGGAAAGAAGATGCGTGGCTTTCCATGGCTGGAGGGAGCTTCCATCTCGCCGTAAGATCCCAATGGGGTACAGGTTGGGGCTATCTTATCTGTCCTGTAGCACCCTGGCAGCTCTCTGGCTGAGTTTGGAAGGACAGGAGGAGTGTTGGAGGGCAGGAGATCATCATGGTCTGGACATGTCCCTATCCAGGTATTTGGCTGTAACAGAAAGGAGAAACAACACTCCATCTCTATGGGAAGCCCCTGTCCATCCCTCCCGTGCTCTCCCCTGTCTGTAGAAGCCCTTTTTATACCCATCCTGGGCCACCCACATCACCAACACACCCTGTGACTTGGTCACCACTGATGTTCTGTCTGCTGTAACATAGCCATGACATCAGCAGGGCTGGTGCCAGGAGTTAGTGCTCTATCACGGTGACATGGCCATTATCTTCCACCATTCAGGCGAGAAGAAACCATTAAATAATAAAAATAAATAAATTAATTAATCAGATTAAATAAATAACAACTGGCAATACTGGGTGGGAAATTAGGTAGCTGTAGCAGCTATCTAAAGAACAGGAATTCATCAAAGATTAGTAAAGAATTAAAAGCAACAATCCCTACCCCACTAGCCACTTTTAAAGATTTGTGTGGTACTTGCTGCTGAGATTTGTGGTTTTGAAGACTAAATTCTGGAAGAAAAATGCTTATCAAGTTGACTGAAGGTAGTATTTCACGCCTCTGGAATTAAAGACATGTCCAGTGCCAAACCCTGCATCCATAAGTGACTGACAGTGCTGGGCATGGGTCAGCGTGAACTGTAAGACTCACATCTTTCTTTCCCTGAAACAAACCACAGATTTTTCCAGGGACTGTCCTGTGCTACACGCTTCAGTCAGACACTAGAATGAAATACATGAAGTAGCTTCCATCTGCTTGGTTAACTGCACGCTATTACATACAACCTCTTTAATTGACAGGACCAGAGGCAATGGGCACAGACTGAAACACAGGAGGTTCCCTCTGAACATCAGAAAATGCTTTTTTAATGTGAGGGTGACTGAGCACTGGCACAGGTTGTCCAGGGAGCTTGTGGCATCTCCATCCTCGGAGATATTCAAAAGCCATTTGGACACGGTCCTGGGCAACTGGCTTTAGGTAGCCCAGCCTGAACAGGGGGTTTGGACCAGATGACCTCCAGAGGCTCTGTCCAACTTCAACCATTCTGTCATTATGTTATTCAGGCACGTGGAGACTTATTGCAAATCAGCTGACACACGGTAACTGGTTAAGCACCTTTACCCTTCTTCCAAGCTTGGCCCAAAACCAGCCACTCCAGTGACCGACTGATACAGGTAATTTACAGTTTTCCAGGCAGTGGAGCTGTTAGCTGTGCAGTCTTCAGATGGGAGAAATTAAGATCAAAAAAAAAAAGGCTCCTTAGTCCTATATATTTTGGATGTAAACCAAGAAAGTTGTCTAAGGCATCTCATCTGCTGCCTTCAGCAGACATATTGCCCTCGAGGAAGGCAGGTGTTTTCTAGACATCAGTAAAGCTGCTGGGATAAGAACCGAGCAGCTCTGAACAGTTCATTACCCATTTCTGGGCCTGTGAGGGAGAGAAGGTGCTGAAGCGCTGTAATCCCTGAGCATTTTGCACCTTCTTCACTTTGAGTCTTTGCAGAGATAAGTGGTTACACGGGGTGCAAAGCAGCGACGACTCAAGCCTGCAGTCTTCCAGATGGGACAGCATCTGAGAGACCTCCTGAGAGCTCCTGCCTGCATTTCCAGACACCGGGAGCTCATACGCTTCGGCTAAGTTCCAGATGAGCATGTGGACTTCGCGATGCTCTTCTGAATCCAGCACAAGCCCTGAACTATTTAAAGCTTTTCTTTGCTCATCATTTCTCATCTCCTCTTTCTACCCAGAAATCCTAATCCCTTTGGGAAGAGGCTGTTTAAACTATCATCTCAGCAACTAAACACTTACAATAGAAGATAAGGAGTAAGGGCACCTTGGCCAGGTTTACATGCTGTGGGAGGTGCTGCAGTTTAGAGATGACAGAACAAGTCAACAGCAAATAAATCCTGGCTGCGTGTTTTTTCACCTGCTTCCTCTTATAATGAATCCTTTGGAAATCTGGCACAGTTGGGTCTTGAGTAAGGGGCTCTTTGGCTCCCAATTTAGCTGCTCCATCATGAAACGCGGTGATAGGCAGAAAAGTAACTGCATAAAAATGGCACCTGGGTGCTGTAAATACGTGTTCTCTGTGGGTCTCCTGAGACATATGTGCTGAGTTTAAGGACTGTTTGTGTTTTTTCTCCCTCTCTCCCTTTCCTGTAGCCAGGGATGTGCTAGCCACGTCGCACTCAGCTCTCCTGCCTCTCCCACAGAGTTGCCAGTTAATGCCTGATTCCAGAAGCTTTGCAGTTGGCAATGTTTTAATAAGCAGAAAGAACACAGCTTGATTCTCAGGTAACAGGCTGAGCTAGCTGTGCTGGCAGTCAGAGAAAAAAACATGGTATTGACTTGGAGACTGAGTGAATTTGGAATAGAAATTGCGGAGGAGGAATAAATGTGGCATACCAGGATGTCACTTTTACACTTTCCAGATGATAACTGCACTTTAAAGTGGAGAATCTCTGACAGTGACATCCTCTTTTAAGCATCCAACGTCTATGCCCGTACTTGGTCCTCCTGCAAACCCCCTGCTCTTCCAGCTCTGTCTGACTCACATTGTGTATTCTTCACAAAATGCACTGACACGGGCTCTGTTTATCTGAGTTACTCAAGTTTGTTTCCAAGTTAGAATTGTCGTTTTATGAGGAGGTGGCTGGGTTAAGAGAGAAGTTTGTGTTTGCTGGGCAAGGACATTAAAAAGCACTCACTGGGAATAAAAGTTGTAAGCTAAGTAGCATAGATCTGACTGTGTTGCATAAAAAAAAAATGCCTGGAAACTCTTTTCTTGCCCCTCACTGCAATATCTTTCAGGGCATCCGTGAAATCAGCATCCAACATAAGTTTATTTCATTATGTTCTGCTCCACTATTGACCAGGGTATTTATTCCTGGGAAATTACCAGCTGGAATCCGTCAGTTTGCCAGATATTTGGGGTGTCACCAAGTGGTACCGTAGAGGGAACAGATGCCTTCTGCAGGGCAAGACCACATCTGGGTGTGTGACAGCAGTGTGCCCACTGTGCCCTGGGCACAGAGGGGAAGGGGAGCTGTGGCAAAAAGGCAAAACCAAAGGCTAAAAGTAGCTTGTGTCCTCTCGGGTGGCAGGACCAGTCTTTGCAGGCAGGCCCTGTGGCACTGAAATATCTAATTTATTTTCAGGAGAGGGTGAAAAAGGATTAAAAGCAAGAAATCAGGCTTTTTTACTTGTCTGGAGGAGAGAGGCAGTTTGATAATAAGCCGCTTTCCTGTTGGCAGCTCGGGGTGATGCACTTCCAAGAGCCATGTCCCTCGGCACAACACCCTCGGTGAGCGCGGTCAGCCCTCCAGAAATCTTGTTAGAGCGTGAAAGCGAATGCGAAGGATGCTGAAGCCTCTTCCAGAGGGCGAGGAGCTGACCCTGCAGGGAGGGATGTTTCACAAACTGACCTGCACCGCCAGGCTTCCGCCCCCCAGGAGAAAAAAGCAGCCCCTCTGCCCCCTGCATCTGCCCCCGGGGGCAACCCCCTCTCTTCCAGGGCTTCAAAGACATATCAAAACAAGCGCCCCTGAAAAACATCAAATCACTGCCTTATCAGGCCACGTTTGGCACCAAAGATCAAAGTGAAGTCCACGTAAAAAATCACCAGCAATATGTGATTCAGGGAAAAGTCAAAAGCACAGTGAAAACTGTCATTCTTTTGCCTCTAAAAGGTATATTTGCAGCCTGGTTATAATAGTCCTGGAGAATTAGAATGTGAAAATAACTATAAAGCTCTGAATAACATACTCCACCGTCCAGACCCTGTGTAATGTAAACACTGAATAAATGTTGCTAATGGAAAAAAGGTGAGTTATTTTTAAAATTTATTTTAATGTTAGTGTTATTATTAATGTTATTAATAATATATTTAGAGAATTATTCTCAGCTATGTCCCTAGATCCAGTAAAATAATTCCATGCTCCAGGACAGCAGTAAAAAGACGAAGAACTACATATATCTTAGTGACCAGTTCTATAAATATACTGCTAAAAGTTCGCAGTCATTGTCATAGCTGGCTCAAGAGAGACTTGTTAACTGATTATAGATCAAGCCATGCATTAAAATTAAAGCCATTTGCAAGATATTACAGCAAATGTAATGTTCCCGAGAGATAATAGACTGACAGTCTCGGAACCTTAAGCGGCTGCGTAACCTCTGCAGCTTGGTCAGCTTAAAAACAAGCTTTCAAACGTCATTCCCCTGTCACGCCTCAAATCAGACTAACTAGAAATACTGCCTAGGATGGGTCACTCCTCGGCCATGGAGCCTGTGACCCCTCCAGACACCGCCAGCTCTGGGGAACATGTGTCTGGCAAGGTCCAGTCTGAGATCACACCACACGCTGCAGGGACCACCAGGACATTTTCACATGTTAACAGCCCTGGACCAACTGCCAGATTGAAAAAGCTCTTAAGCACTTTTTTCGGCCAGTCTTATTTGGGACCTCACTCAAGATAATGCCTAACCCATTGAATTTCTTCTCCTGAGGACCCTGTAGCTAATCACAACACAAATTGCCCCAGTAAACGACTTAGATTTTTGTAGGATCTCGGTCCTTACTGTCTGGTTTTGGGTTTTACAGTACTTTGCGTGATGGGCTCTCGGTCCACGGTTAGCAGCCTTGCCACAATATAAAACACAGAGAATAATACCAGAGGCATCATGCTCCTCAAAGCTTTATTTCAAGAGTTTGAATGCTATTTCCTGATTTAATACTGCCACAGTCAAGCAGATGTGGTTCATTACATGGACCTAATAAGAAGACTTCGTAAGTATTTTTAAATTATAGATAATTTGAGAAAGAGGAGAAAGATAGAATATACTGGCAAGTAAATCATACTGTCTTGTAAATCAGAATTTCCAGGATTTTATCCTGGAACAAAATCTGGGGCTGAGTGGCTGACGAGGGTTAAAGCCCAGTGAGCACAGACAGGGAATCTTCACCTCCTTGCACTGCAGCTCGATCACTGAAAATTTAAAAAAAAAGAGAAAAAAGCAATATACAGTGCAACCTTGAACATCAAAAGGACCAAGCAGGCTGTAAGGGAGGAGTGGGTTTCTTCCACTTGCTTGATCTTTTCACTCCAGCTAAAATATTATTAATATTTTAGTATATTGACTGCTGCATACTTTTCTGGAGCAGCACCTTTAAAAACCAAGCCCATGCAATAGAGATATGAACCTGGATGCTCACTGATTGAGATCAATTGCAAGAGACAACACCATAAAAATTGGACAAGAACATGGACTGAAGCTAAACCGCCTTTTTTTTTTTTTTAATTTGGATTAAATTTTCCATTTACTTATAAAGATCAGAGCATCTGGTTGCAAAGAAGCTGCTGGCTGGACTGCAGCATTCAATTACAAGTAATCTGCATCACTAGATACTTTAATGTGCCTGAAAACTATTTTGATCCAACAGAAATTGGTTTACTGTATGCATTTACAGGTACACAAAGATAACAAAAATTACAACGGAGCTAAAATTCACCTCATTTATTCACTATTGTGGCATTAATTATTGACCAGATTCTTATGATACTGTACAATTTAAATCTGCCACCAGCAGTAGTCACTCCTGTGAATGATGTGTTGGGAGCTGCTATATGAGAAATGAAACCTTAAAATGTAGAGTAATAGCACAGCCCAGTGGCTTCTCAAAGAACAAACCACCGCTCAGAGATCTAGTGATCTGGGCAATTTAATGTTGTATTTTAATAAAAAGTCTAGAAATGTGAGGACGGGAAATTATTCTAGGGCCAGGTAGAAGTAAGAGATCTTTATTCAAATCCCTTTTCTTTATCCAAAATCAATCTGAAAAACTGTTTCCTGTTATGCTCACTACAAAGCTCAGCTGTCACTCGCATCCCATTTTATACATAATTATTTAGGATTACTATTCAAAACTATACTTAGAATAATCATAGAATCACAGAATATTTTTATTTAGAATAATTTATGCTCTAAATTAAGTTATTATTAAAATTCTATTGTTATAAAGAATTATTCTGTATCTCATTATTCCCTTACATACTTGCTTGGGTCTGTTTTTATTCTCTTGTACAATTTGCATATATCCCAGCAGTCATCTGAAATCTATCTACACTGGCTTACATCCACATATTTATTCCAGGAAATTGTTGGTGCCTGAGAAAAACATATACACGACCACCACCACCACTAAGTTAGTCCCAGGTGTCTTATACTGTGCTACAGCAACACGTCAGAGGAAAGAAGCATCGTGTGGTTGCTGCATGGGCACCAGCTTGTATCACAGAATCATGGAATGGTTTAGGTTGGAAGGGACCTTAAAGATCATCTAGTTCTAAGCCCCTGCCATGGGCAGGGACCCCTCATGGTGTATGCTGGGACTTTCAAAAACACCCACCGAAGTGGTGGGGAGGTTCTAGGTGCTGATGGTTGCAAGCAGTGTTGGTTTCACCAGATGTAACCTAAAGGCCACATGACACTACTGCAAGTCTGGAAGAGTGATGTCCCCTCTCAGTTGTGATGTGGTGTGAGCAAAGAGAGTCTTGGCTGGCCATTAGGCATGAGAAAGTCCCAGGCCAGCTGGAGAAAAGAGTATGTCAGAAATTATAACATCTGTGGTGGTGACATGACTCAGAGAGAGCTTCAGAAGGGGGGAAAATGTCAGAGATCAGCTGGACACTGAACCCTGGATGGTTTCCACCTGTGTTTCCCTGTTCTGAAGGTGTGGGGGGTTGTTTACCTGTGTCGGTGTTGCCACCACACTTGCCTTCAGGACCAGAACTGTTCTAATGCTTTACCTTCTCAGAGACTTCATTGAGTAAACATGCAGAATACCTTACTGTTTGTGTATTTGTTGTACAATAAGCATATTGTATTATGCTTATTGTTCATGCATTGTTCTGTTATCATAGACTATTTCCATTCTCTTGTTTATGATAAACCCATTCAGAGCTGTCATTTTGAATTGCCATATCTTGTCCTTTGTCATGGGAAGCCTGTTACCTGTACGCCTTACTTTAAAAAGTAATATATCTATGTTTCTCCTGTCTACTTTTAGCATTTGCTATAGTTTCTTGAAGAATGTCATGATTTGCGAGGGCAAGCATGTGCTACTGAAAGTTGCAGATCCTAGAAGCCTTTTCTACTTCGGAAAAACAGCAGGATGTCCTTCAAAACCCAGTTCAGCCTCTCAGAGATCTAATCCCCATCCTCAGATTTTGTTCCTTTTCCCTTTGCCCAATCACTTATCACAGGAAGGAAGATTATTTCATTCTATTCCTTGCCTCATCCCTCATGAATGTAGTCTTTTCTCTGTGTGTATTACATTCGATTTTTGCCTTCCTCTCAGCATCTGAATTTATACAATTTAGGGCTTGTAATGGTTTCAGACAGATAAAATATGTCATTTGTGAATGGCTTGGACTGTGCTTGATGTGTTTCCCTTCCTCACTCGGAAGGTGAAGAGTTTCAATAAAATGATGTCCTTTTTGTCTAATTTCCTGCTTTGACTTGGTCTTTTCACTCTCCTTGAAAGCAGAGTGAGTAAGTACTTGGGGACTATGTAATTCACTTATAATTGAAACAATAGACCATAAAGGCTCCTTGAGAGCAATTACATCTATCGAGCCAACGAGTCAGTTGCGCATTTGCACTAAGTCCAAGCAGTAAAATATATTTATGATTTTTTTTTTAATGAAAGTTACTGCTCACTTAGTCTTTAGAGGCAGCACAATGCATCTTGAGACAGGGAGGCTTAAATGGGAATCTACATGAGCAATGTGTGTGACTCGTCATGAAAAAAGAGCACAATATGCTTTGTCTGGGGCCGCTGCGTCCGACCGAAGAGTTAGTACGTGTGTGATTGAAACCAGTCCGAGACATAATGGTTAATCTATAAAAACTAAAGTAAAAATTAAAGTAAATTTGAGAACGTGGTGCTCAAGACTAGACAGTGAGAGGGGGATGAACTGCATATTACTAAAATTAGAAGTGCCTCAATTCCTTTGTTTGCTTTTATCCTCAACTACATCATAGACTAACTCCGCTGACAAGCTTAGTTCAGGGTGGAAAAAAGCAATTAGAGTGTATTAAGCCATCCATCCAAGAAGGATTCTGGACAAATAAAATCCTCTGCAAGGCACTGGACTACAAATGAAGGAGCCTGGGATCAGCTACTGACTGTGTCAGAAACACGGTTGTGTGTAGGATCCAGCCGTGTCTGTGCCCTGTAACCAAACTTCTGTGCTCCTGGGCACGCCGCTTAGTGGGTACCCATACCCAAATGATGATCTCCATAAAATGGAGAGCAAAGAGCTCTTTTTGTTTTCCCTCTGCCTTTTTGGGGTCACCAATAGGACACTTGCTCCTTCATTAGGCAGTAGAGAGACTGTAAACTCCATGGGGGCTTTGCACCACAGCCCAACTCAACCACAAGGTGCAAGAATTCAGCCTTAGGCTGAAGGAGCACAACCCCCTTGTGCAAGGCAGAGCCAAGGAAAAAACATATTCAGGGCCTCAATGAGTTGGATCTCAGAGGTCCAACCTCACTGGTGGACCTCGGAGGTCCACCCAAGCTCCACTGTGTCCCTGCAGATTAGTGCAGTGAGAGTTTTGTGTTTTACCAGGGCTGTGCTGCTTCCAGCCTCTGAGCCAACGGCCCATGCCTTCAGCTCCATGTAAACCCATTCGGAGGCTGCTCAGACGTCTCTGCAAGAAATATGTGCTTTATGTGACGAGGCTTGTTCTCTGCTCTGCAAATATGCTCTTTTCCACGGCAAACGTTTCAGCTCCCTTTTAAAAGTAAGCGTGCGTTAAAGTGCTTTTCACAACGGAGATAATTGAGTGCATGTACAACATCTATCACAATAAAAGCCAAATCTCTGACAGATACTAGGGCACCATGAAAGACCAAAAAATAATAAATAAGAATTCATAAGGCTTTCAGTCCAACACTTTCTGCCAGCACTAAATCCATTAAAAAAAAATCAAGTACAGCACTTAATTCTACAGAGTATACGGGCACTGCTGCAATACAAATAAAACTTACAGCTATTGCTACTAAAAATAATTAACAATGTTGTCATTTCTAGATTCTTCTTTCTTTTTTAAAACTTTCTTTTTTGCTTTCGGAAACCTTTTGTATTTTTCTAATTTAAAAATTATCAAGTCATTAAAAAGAAAACTGAATGTTTTTATAACAAATACCGAGTAACAGCAAATGAACACCTCCAGGTTATAAAGATGAGGTTTATAATGGCAATGCTGATATAGACCGTTCCTGTTACCACTTCAGCGGGGCATCACCAGAACATAGTGCTCCACAAAAATGACATACCGAGCAGTACTGGAAATAACAAGAAATTTCTCTGTAGGTCTGATTTTTTTTTACTGTTACATCAATGAGCCAGCAACCCTGGTTTTCTTTGTTTGCTTTTTTGGTTTTCTTGGGGATTTTTCAGAGATGGGGGGGAGGTTACTAGACAATGTGTGTGCTTTTATCTGCCCCATTTTAATTTTTATATTTCCTCATAATTGTCAGGGAGAAAATACTATTTAAATACCAGTTTTACAACACTGGTAACAAAGAGAAGAGAGACTATAACTCTCCTTTCATGAGGTCAGATGTTCTTTAGAAAAAACGTAGGCTTTTTACAGCTTTTTGCAGTTTCTTTCTGCTTCTTCACAGAATAGCAGCAAATTCTTGAAAGGACAGACCACCTGCAACTCCAGCTTCAAAAAGGGATGGAGGTACTTAGCACTTTGCCAGATTCAGGCCAGATTCTGTATTTGCACTGACATTTATTTAAAACTGATTAATGGGTCTGTGCTGACAGAGCTAATGCTCAGGAAGAAAACCACCTGTCACCAAGCTGGACATCTCATCCAAGCTCCTGTGCCAGGTGGTCAACCTCATTGACCATCCGTTTCTGAATCCTCCAAGCCATTACTTCTATGAGCATCCCTGGCATGAGCATCCCTGGCTCCTCCAAGCAACAGTACCCCTTCCTGAACTGGCATTCCCAGAAAATTTATGAACTTTTTGCTAAGACATAGATCTGGTGAAATTTTAAAAATAATAATAAAACCCCTTAGAACTCAAAATTTCCTAATTTGGAGTAAGCATGAGGGCTCTCCCTTAGCTTCCGAATTTCACAAAGCTTAAGATACTTCATGCAGTTTTTGGATAATCGCCTCAAAGACATGCAAATGCCTCCCCTTCTGCTTCTGAAGAGTTCCATTCATTAATGAGCTAAAGTGTACAAAGCAACTTGGCTTCAAAAAAAAAGAGTGCAGTGCAACACAATAAAGCCATTCCACATCCAGTATAGGAAGGAAAACACAGGTAAAATCATTTTCATAACCTGTCATAAATGACACTAATCTGGGGTGAGTTGCAATGAGCTAGAGTCAGTCAAAGATGATTAGGGGCCTGGAGTATCTCTCTTATGAGGAAAGGATGAGGGACTTGGGTCTTTTTAGTCTGGAGAAGAGAAGGCTAAGGGGTGATCTGAGAGTGGGTGTCAAGAGGATGGGGCCAGTTTTTTTCAGTGCTGCCCAGTGACAGGACAAGAGGAAATGGGCACAGACTTGAACATCAGAAGTTCCACATAAACATGAGGGGGAACTTCTTTACTTTGAGGGTGGCAGAGGACTGGAACAGGCTGCCCAGAGAGGTGGTGGAGTCTCCATCTCTGGAGACATTCCAAACCTGCCTGGACATGTTACTGTGCAACCTGCTCTGGGTGGACCTGCTTTGGCAGGGGGGTTGGACTAGATGATCTCCAGAGGTCCCTTCCAACCCCTTCCGATTCTGTGATTCTGTGATTCATGGTGACTGGCTTTTCAATGTGTAGCATAATGAAAATGTATCTGTGATATCTGCCAGCGTGAGGCACCTGTGTCTGCTTGTGTCTGTCTTGAGCACTCCTGCAGCAGCACTAATGTGCACACCACTTACACACACATGTGCAAGCAGTGCATGACGTGCTATGACTGAACAAGTTGGGATTAGGACAACAGTTGCAAAACTTAAAGCCAACTGCAAGATGCTTGTCTTGGTTTGAGTAATACAGGACTAATTTCTCTTCTAACACCTGGAAAAACTGCATTTTTAGAGGACTCTAGTGTCTGAATTTGTGAAAATATTTAGCTTATAGCCAGCCATGGTATGTGGGATTCAAGGTGTCAGTGATTTTGAGCCTTACCAGATGCAGGGACAAGGAGGAACAAGACCTGGGCATTTGACCCAGGCCGACCAACAGGATTATTTCATACCGTGAACCTCACATTCAATATAAACTAAAAAGTTTGCTGCAAAGTGCTCACTCTCCCTTGATGACAGCCGTCCAGAGAACTCCTTGCCCTGGTGCCGGAGCCCTGAGCTCTTTCCTTCTTCCCGAAGCCCCAGCGCTGGACTCTAGTGTCTGAATTTGTGAAAATATTTAGCTTATAGCCAGCCATGGTATGTGGGATTCAAGGTGTCAGTGATTTTGAGCCTTACCAGATGCAGGGACAAGGAGGAACAAGACCTGGGCATTTGACCCAGGCCGACCAACAGGATTATTTCATACCGTGAACCTCACATTCAATATAAACTAAAAAGTTTGCTGCAAAGTGCTCACTCTCCCTTGATGACAGCCGTCCAGAGAACTCCTTGCCCTGGTGCCGGAGCCCTGAGCTCTTTCCTTCTTCCCGAAGCCCCAGCGCTGGAAGTGTCCCACATTTGCTGTCCCCTGCTGGGAGTGCACAGCTTCCTGAGGATAGAATGGGATGATTATAATCCCTGTATATTTTATATGGGCATTGGGATCAATACTGGTTCTTTAGTATTATTGCTAATTATTTAGTCTCATCCTATTAAATCTATTTATATTTCAACCCTCGCGTTTCCTTGTTTTTCCCTGATTTCCCTTCCTGGGCGGGGAGGGGTCATTGGGTGATAGAATAATTATCTAAATGGCAATAAATTGTTGTGGGTTTCTCAAACCATAACAGTGCCACAAATGACTTGCAAAGGTGACATTCCCTTCTCTTCAGGCTTAAACAAAACTCAGGTTGAGAAGGTCATGAGCCTGTTGTCCACAGCCCCACTTCTGCTCTCCTGCAGGGCACGGTGGAGCCAAATGCGAGAAGGTACAGATTGAGGCAGTTCAGAAAATAGCAATGTTTGTTTTGACAACTCCTGACTTCTTGGGCATGAGTTGGTAAGATTTTCCTTGGCTTTAAAAACATAGTTTCAAAACTTATCATGCCCAAGTTGACTGTGCCAACAAATTAACGTAATTTCAGGTATGGGGGAGAGCACTTAATCAAAGTAGGAGAGTGGAGGAGCTGAGAGATCTTAAAGAAGAATATCCCAAAGGAAGAAATTCCTGTCCTTTCTTGTAGGTATCGTGATTGCTTTCTTGTTGCTCTTGTGTGTTCTTCACACTCATTTGATGAAAGATGTTAAAAAATATAGCACGGAAATAGGCAATACTTGGAAATACAATGTATCTGCCAGAGAAGGTCTAGAATTAGGAAGAGAGAGGCTGTACATTCACTTTTTATTGCCTTTTCTTCAGGCTGAGGAAATGATGTAAGCTACTTCTGTCCTTCAGGTCATCTTCTGCTTCTCCAGCCACTCACCTCTGCCTCGCCAAGCCGCTTTGTGCTTGTGAGCCCTCCTCAGAAAAACTGTTTCTGACCCAGCAGCTCTTACCTGGGAGCGCAGGACTGCAGAGAAAACACTGGTTTTCTGTTCCCTCACCCTGCCTGATCCCCCTGGGCCTGAGGACATGGATCTGGCCAGCTTCCAGAGGGTGAATGTAGTGATAAGAGAAGACAGAAAGGTTTTGGAAGGCAAAGATATAGCATTACACTGGGCACCAGCAAGGAAGATAATGTTATTACTGTGATGCTGGCATGCAATACTAAAGGGCAACATAGTGCAAACTCAACCATACAGTCATGATTTATCCCAGCTCCTGGAAATGACTGAACTAAATATTCAGTCCAAAAAAAAATAAATTGTCATTTGTAATAGTACCAAGTTGAAAAAAGAAGCAATTCTTAATTCTTACTTTAAAAACATTATCAATGTGAATTCAATGGAAAGTTTAAGAATAACCTAAGGGATAGGAACAGAGAACAAACATCAAAAAAAAAAAAAATAAAGCCTCCTCCTGTTTGTTGCCGCTGGAAATGTCTCCTGCCCTGCTGTGGAGCCCGATGGAAAGCAGGGAAATGGGCAGGCTCCTTACTCGGGAACCACAGTGCAAGAGGGGAACTGGAACTACAGCAATTACTCACTCCAAGGTGTCATGAAAGGTACCTTCACCCTCCAAAGATCCCTGCCTGGGATTTCATACCTTTTCCAGTATCCTCCTAATTGCTAAGTGTTTTCTAATGTCTAAACAAGGTTGTTTTTAGTAGATAATAAACGCCTTTAGTCCTGTCTTCAGCCTGGGGAATAAATGGTGTCTGAAGCCTGTTTCCACATCCACATTTGATGCTCTCCTTATTAAACTAAACAAACCCCCCTTTGGTCACCCTTTCTTGGTAGGTCAGGCTGTCTAAATCTCTCACCACTCCTGTCACTCTCGGGGGTCTCCCCTACCCACACAGATGTGTGCAGGCACATACACACACCCTACTGCTCAAAGTACGTGTGCCCAAAAGGGGACACATACCCCAGGAAAGGTCTTGCCCCTGCTAAATAGAGTGGAATAACAGCCTTTCATCTCTTACATATGAGACACGCGAGAGCGGCTCAACAGCATCTTATCTGCTGGTTTATATTCAGCCTCTGGTCTAATACAGCCCTGTACTCTTTTTTACTGTACTGGGGCATAGACCAATACTCACTATTTTGGAGGGTTTTTTGCATTTTATTTTTCTTTCAAAGGTGAAACACTTTGCACTCATTTTTATTGAATTTTACCTTATCAATTACAGGCTATTCCTCAAAGTTATCACAATTACTTGAATTCTAACAGTGTCCTCCAAAACACTTGCATCTCTTCACAGAATGTTATCTTCTGCAAATTGCATAAGAGTATGCTCTATATCACCAGGAAACCTGGCAACAAAAACACCCAACAGCTCTGGAATTGGGGCAGACCTGTCAGCCCCAAATGACCTTGACTGTAGAAAGTTAATAATTTACAAGTTCTCTTTGAGCATTACTTTTCCAGGCAGTTGTGCTCTCCACCTCGTAGCAATTTCCTCTGAATGAGGATGCTGTTCCACCTCCTCAGACATTTTAGCCTCCAGCCAGTGAAGGCTTCCTCACGCCTCATCACAGAAAGGGGTCTCAGGGACTTGATGTGCTGGACTTTGCCCGCTGATGTGGGGTGTCATCGGGGTTAAGCAGTGCTCCTCTAGACCAGTTCTCTTCATCTGTCAGTGAGGACATTTCTCAGGGCTATGCCATGCCAAGAGTTCGACTACAGCCAAGACAAAACTATTTTGCCTTTATCCACTGGGTTAAAGAACTAAACTGAATTCATGTGATGTGCTTTATTCTTAACAAATCCATGTTGGCCTCTTCTCATAGACTTATAATCCTCTAGGGATGAGCAAATAATTCATTTCGGTATCTTTCCAAGTATCAGAACTGCAATGTTTGATTCACAGTTGTGGGTCCTCCCTTCCCCTGTTTTTAAAAGACAATTTATTTTAACATAAATCAGCAGAGCTGCCGTGGAGGTTACACCCATACAAAAGGATGGAACAATGCAGGGAGAGTTCCTGGGCACTGGGACTGAATCCTCCCTATCTCACACTGTGAGGAGAGTGATGGATTTATCTCAGCCATTTAGCATTTTCCCAAACAATTCCTGCACATGATGCAAGAGCCGGTGCAGTCTGGATGAGGCCATCCTGTTTTGGATGTTAGAAGTTTAAAAATATAGCTGTAGCCAACCACGCCAGTCAGCCCTGCGCAAGATAATGGCCCCAATGTTGTTGTTTATTTTGTAAATTTTGCCAATGTTGTTTATTCTGTAGGTTTTGCTTCAATGATCACTGCAGGGAAAAAAAAAAAAAAAAGAGAGAGAATAATTTCAGATATCTGAAATAATTAACCAGGAAGGTAAATGAAGGAATAGTTCACTTTCTACAAAAGAAAGAGACTTTGGGGAAATGTCTAAAGTAAAAAAATTTTGTATATTTGATATATCCCCATCAGCAGGGGTCTGACACAGCAAAATAGAGCATCACACTTCACCCATCATGACTGCAGCTCAGTCCCTGGGGCTGAATCGCTCCCTCTGCTCTCCATCCACTCTGTCCTCAGCACCTCAGACTTCTCAGAAGAAATTTTGGATGGGGTAGAGTTAGCTGTAGTAATTAATTCACAGCCAGTCTCTGGAGCTGCATTAAGCAACGTTTCCAATAATGTTTCCAATTAATTTTTAGGTAATAGTGGTGCATGGCATTCTGCGAGGAACGCTGAAGGCTGGTAGAGGTCCATTCATCAAACAGTGATGGGAACCATGGCCTCCGTGGTGTACACAGATGTTGTTCTGATCTAGGGAAACATTAGAGAGAAAAGTTAGCACAGCAAGACAAAAGATATATCACAGTAAAAGATTTCTAGCCTTATAATTAAAAAGAGAAGAAGGTAAAGGCATATCTGTTCAGCAGAGAGAGTGGAGTAATAACTAAAGATAATCTAATTATGGTCTAAAACCAGAAAGAACAACTTTTTTTTTTCAGCTTTCAATGAGACAGATGATTCTGTGTTGTGGAGGGGGCTCAGAAGTGCAGAAGAGACTATACTGATCTCCAGCAAAGTCCTTGAGGCACGAGGAGCAGGAGAGCAGAGGTGTGACAAGGGTGAGATGTGATGGGGGGTTTGAGGCTCGGTGACGGGACCAGAGCAGAGCCAAAGCCTTGGTGCAGATCCACTTGAAAATTGTCCTCAGCAAGCACATCAAACCACAAAAAAAAAGCGTTGACTATGAAGAGTTTGTTTTTATTAGAAGACAAATTAGAACAATCAGTTTTTAAAATAGAGAAAATTGGATGTTCTGGCTGAGAGATTTCAGTGTTAAAAGATTTTCTAAGTTAAGTTTTCCTCCGTATGCTGCTCTCCACTTATGAAAGAGTTGATGAAAACTTCTCAAGGGCAGATGTTGCCTGAGCAGCCTCATGTCATGAGCTGAGGGGTGCCTTCCATGGCAGTTGCACTACCTGGTGTGTTCCTGTTGGCAGGGTTTGGCCATGTGTAAAGAAACCTCATTGGATTAAAAGAAGGAAAAGCGCCCAGCTCTGCACCCAGGGCAGAAGAACCCCAGGCATCAGCACAGGCTGGGGAGAGCTGGCTGAGGAACAGCCCTGCTGGAAAGGGACCAGGGGCTGGGGTAGATCCAGCTGAAACGGGAGCCAACGTCTCACTGCAGAGAAGGCAAAGCACAGAGAGGATGTTGTCCCTTCTCTGCCTGCCGCTGGCAAGGACACTCTGCAGACACCAGGTGCTGAGATCAGGACCCTCCCTCACTTCAAGGAGGATGGTGAGGAACTAAGGAGGGTCCACCTGGGCTACCAAGGAGGTCAGTGCCTCAAGGGCATCACCCACAGGGAGACGTTGAAAGAGATGGGTCTGTTTTCTCTGGCAAAGAGAAGGGTAGGGGCCATCTCAGAGCTGACTATGGCTACCAAGATGGGAACTCTGGAGACAGTAAAGACAAACTCTTTCAGCACTAGCAGACAGGGTAAGAAAGCAGCAGCCACAAAATGCAACACGGAAGATTCAGGTTGGATCAATGATAAACTTTTCTCTAGGAGGGTGGTGAAGCCCAGGAACAGGCTTCGCAGAGAGGCGGTAGATTCTCTGTCTTTGAGCGTTTTCATAGCTTAGCAGGACAGAGCCATTGCTGACCCCTCCAGATGCTAGTTACAGCCTTGCTTTGAACAAGCGGTTGGACCCAAGACCTCCAGCACTTCAATGACGCTGTGATTATAACAGCTGTAAACTGAAAATGTGGTGGACTAGTTTGGGTAAGAAAAGGAAGTAATGTGTATCAGGAAGAATATTTGCAGTCACTCCAAGAGTTCTCATGCTTGGAATAAGGTGTTTGAAGGTTAAGCCCTCTTGAGGAAAAACTGCAATAAAGATAAAGTTGGTATAAAGAAAGTTGGTGAGATCATAAAGATGGATGACCTGGGGGATCATACCTTCTTTATTTTGCACACTTACTTAGTTTTTTTCTTATTTTTAGAAAAAAACCCTGCTGCTGTCTTTTCAGGGGAAGCATAGTAGGAAATGCTCCTTGCAGCAAAGTTATGACTGAGCAGCTACTGCTGTGTTCCTGCAATTGCTGGAGGGCTGGTGGGCCTGAGATCCCTCACTGAGCTCTGACAGTGTGGCTTAGCTGTGTGGCAGCATCTTTTCCCCTTGCACTCCGAGCTTTTGGGGCTTAAACAGAGGAGGTGGATGCAAAACTAAGCAGGAGCTGAGACATGCCATCTTAAACACAGGTATGAACCCAACTCATCTTGTGCAAAGGGTTTCTGTATTTCTAAAAATGAGGAGGAGTAGGAATCAATACCTTCCCGGAGGCAAACTACCACCAGCAAGAGGATCTGCAGAGTCCTGCCACTCTTAGGGGGATTGGCTGAGTCTGAAAACCCATGTTCCCTCAAATATTCCATTGGGAGGAACCGAAATGGGATGTAGGGGCCACAACGCATAGCTGCTATGGGTGCTGTAAGTGTGTAGTGACTGGCAAGGCTGAAAGCAAGTCTGAGATATCTGTGGCGTGCAGCTACGGTCTCAGGCAAATGCTGCCCTCCATCCAGCCTCTCTGAAAAACTCTTATCACATCTGACTGACCGAGTTCAGACAAGAACTTCGGCATGGACTAGGTGAAAGGAAGGGCTTTTTTGAAGGACCATGGGAATGGAGAGTCTATTTTATAATGTCCTGTTTCATAAGGAGTCTTGTTTAGCCTGGCAGAAGAGTGGCTGCAAGGGAACATGACTGCTTTCTATAAATACAGCAGGGAGGGAAGCACTGGGGAGAACTATTTAAGTGAAAAGCCAATTCTGGTGCAAAAACAAATGGTATAAATTGGCTCAGAAAAAAATTAGTCCGGAAGATTTCTAACCTGCAGAATAAGGCTGTCCTAAGGCTGGCTAATAGCTGCAGTGTGTTGAGGGGGGGGTTCAAACTATTTTTCTGACAGTTTGAGAACATTTGAACCAGATTGTGTGGCTGTTTGTAAGAGCAGATGATGGAACTCAGTCACTCAGGAGCTGCCCTGCCCCTGGCCCTGCAGGGCTGCTGTGTCAGAGGGCAGAGATGCTGCATCCCCCATGCTGTTCTGCCACCAGGGCAAAATTACACTCTTCTTTAAATTGCTTTAGTAAACACAGCCTAAATGTTTTCTTTAGCTTTCACCAGTTTCTTGTTAATCTCAACACCAGTTCTTCCTCCTTTGTTCCCCTGGTGTCCTGGGGAGATATTGTAGTCCAGCCAAAGGACCAACGCCTTCTGCTGTGCTTCTATTTTTTCTGCCTCTCTATTTTCCAGCACCGTGTGACACTGCCTCTCAAGCAGCATACCTGTTATTCTCTCTTCTCCTGTATCTCCATGCTCTCCCATCCATCCTGCTCTTCCTCCTTATTTCTTTTCTTCTGCCCTGTGCTACACCTGCTGGATTCCCTATCATCCTAGATCTTCGACTTCGACTCCCAGCTCTTCTTCCACCACCGTCCACCTCTTGCCTCCCATGTCTTTGGAGAGGGTTTGATATCACTTACCTGCAAATTGATATTACATGGGAATCTATACCTACCAGATTCTGTGGAGTGTCAGCCTAACAGGAGTATCGTATGTTTGGAGAACATAAATTAAACAACAGCAGGTGCACATTGATATGAAGCGTGGCTTGAGGGAGTGCAACGGCTCATTTCTATGAATGGACCATCAAAGACTCCAGGAGGCTGCAAAGCATGTGCTGGGGGACAGAGGAGCAGTGCAGCTGGGTAAAAGAGGATTTTTTGCTTGGGAATTTGTCTGCCTTGTTGAGGTGTTGGCCATCTAGCTGGAAAGGCATGGATTTTCAGTCCCTTGCTACATGGCTCCTTCTATCTGGGACTGTTGTCTGCTGTGCAAAGTGTTTAAATCAGTTGCCAGAATGCTCACTACAGAGCAGAACACGTCCTGCTTTGAAAAATGTGGCATCTGAAAGTCAAGCATAAAAGCATGATGATTATATACCCTAAAACGGACACTTAGGGTCTGGTCAACTGGACGCTCTCTAGGATCTACTGACCGGATCTGCGTTGACTCTGATAGGAATTTAGACACCCAGCTCAGAGGCAGACACTTACATTTAACCATTTGATACGCACGTATCAAGTGTCACTGGAGATGCCCCAGGGTATCTCAGATGTATTTATGGGACTGGCAGAAATTACACAGGATCTACAGTGGCCTTGTGACCTTCTGAAGCAGGAGCTGGAGGTTAAGCAGAGTCCTCTGGGACATTTTAAATGGAACAGAAGTTCTATGTGTGGGCAACTGAATCAAGCCCCGTGTGTCTTAATCTGGAGCTGGATCGCCCCCAAGAAGGTTTACAGCTAAGATAAAAATTTCCATGTGCAGAAAGAAACCAAATAAGCTGGTCTTGCAAGCTCCAGAGTTGCAGTGCAACACTTGCAACTCGATATTGATTATCCACTAAGAACAACACAGACCTGCAGAAAAAAAACCCAACAATCTTGTCTCCAAAGAGGAGCAAAAGCAAAGTCTGAGTGAAAAATGATAAAAGCAGGTGACTGTTAATTGATTTATATCACAGGATACAGCGGCTGAAGACTTTGATACTGTAAATAGGAAAACCGTGTTAGAAGTGGCCTAAACTGAAAAAAAGACCACCTTTGAGCAAACCCAAAATATTCACTAGCTCAGAGGTGTGAGATTAACTTGGCTGCTGATTCAACAGATCAAAAATTGCATTGATCTAATGCCTCTGACTTTCCACATTATGTCCAGAAAGTGTAACCTAAGTACCCCTCGACTGGAAGATTGCTGCCTGACAAGTGCTTTTTTTTTTTTTTTTTTCTCTTAATGGAAAATTTCAGCTCCATTTTTCCAGCGGTCCAAAATATCCTCTGCTTCCCACATTGGGAGAGGACAACAATTCTCAGCTGTCTTTGGCCTGAGCTATGGCGCCCTGCCAGAAAGTATCTCAAGTTGTGAAAAGTCTTAAATCAACACGTTTTACCACCGACGAGTGAGGAAAAACAGTTTCTAAACCATATGAAATATTCATGTCTAGCATCTTGTGAGATACCATCTGGTTAGATCAAACCAAAGCAGAGCTTGATAGTGACACAGAAACACACTGGATAGAAAATAGGATGGTGTGACTTGAAGATTCATTGTTTTGCGACCTTCAAAAGACCACTGCAAAACCAGCAAACGTTACTTCAGGAACAATTAACTTTTTCAAGAAAGAAAAAACTGAAAGCAAAATGTGCATCCTGTGGGTCCGTTATCAGGAAAATCATAATGTACTTCAGATAAAATCATGCCTCTCATGAAGGCATTGACAATTTAATTGCAATTTAATATTTGTCTAAATATTAAAGCATCTAAAAAAACCCCAAACCCTAAAACTACCACACAAGCACTTCTACAACCAGAAGAATAAACAAAGGGCAAATCCTGCTGCATTGTGATCTCCCAGCATTTTGAATATATATTCTTAGAAGTAAATATGTCCTTTTTTCTCTAAAAGCCATTGTTCACAGGGCATAGTACTGGAACTTGAGGGACCTGAGGTTTTTTTTCCTGCCAGAGCTACTTTTCGGAAATATGACCTTGAGACAAGCATTTTGCTTGTCTTAACTGCTTCCCCTCCTGCTTTCGGTCTCTTCCAGGCAGGTCCTGTAGGTGCTATTGCAATGTAAATAGTGGCAGCACAGGTGCCATTGCTAATGGAATATGGCTTTTATTATCCAGTTACAAGGTCACCGTTGGGTGAAAGCATTGCTGCATAAAACATTACTGAGCCATGGGCCTACGGCTGCCTCTCAGTTAAATAATAATGTTATTTCAAACTCAGGGAAAGTACCTGAGGCTCTCCCAACCTCACCAAGTTTGCAGCACCACAGAACATCAGTGATAAAACGACCCCACGGAGGTGAGTACGAACATGGAGATGCTTAAACTGCCGGGGCCTTTCCCACCCTGTCCCAGTTGTTTGCAATTTACCCATTCCTTTTCTCAGAGTTAATTAAGCCTGGTGACACCTTGGAGAATAAGGAAATATGGTACGGAGGGGAAAGATGAAGGAAGCAGAAAAGGAACGGCTGCCTTGGAGTGGGAGAGGTGGAAACAGGACCAGGGTAATCTCCATTCCATACCTTGTGATAAAAGTAAAACGCTGCCGCCTTAACAGCACTGTCAGTCACACAGTATGGGCTCTGCACGGGCTTTGAAAACTAGGGAAGAGAGCATCAAATGTTCCAGCCCACTTAATTTGAAAGCTGCCTATAATAAACCCTTGGGAACATGTAAAACAGACAGGTCAAATTACATAGTTACACAAATATCAGTGGATTTCTGGCATTTAGGAATAAAAGGCTTTGATCTCTTCAATTTAAAAGTGCCGAAAACATGCCTACACTATGTTAAAATCTAACATTAAATGCTTTTCTTTTTGTATTTCCCGAAAGCTTAGCTAGAGACAATTTGTACACAGCACGACAAAACTTTGCCTTAATAATGTAAATATCTATGCGCACGTAATTTGGCACAGTGTGCCACTGCAAAATATTTTATAGTCAGTAAAATGACAGTTCTCATCTAGTTCTTGTACACAGAAACCCTTAGAGAAACAATCTATTGCCCTTTAAAAGCCTCTCTGTGTTCCTCACTTTCCCATCTGTCTTATTTATAGCTCTCTCCTTTGTGAAGCCCTCCAAGATCTAAGAATGAAAAGTCCTCGTAAAAACTCTGTGTGAGCTGGGATTTGGGATCAGCAGCACTTATGGATGCAGTGCATGAGGAAGGGAAGACTTTGGTGCAAGGCTCAGGTGTTTAAAACCCACCCTACCTCGCAGCATCCTCGTCAACAATTTAGCTTGAAACCAGTCCTCACTCAAAATCTGCCTAAAAACCTCCTCCCACTTATTTTCGGCCGGCGTTGCACTGCGGCTGCGAGCAGGGCTCCTCTCTCCCCGTTTTCCCTCGTTGCACAATTGGCTTTCCGTGGGCCTCTCTGGCAGCTCCAGCCCTTTTGGAAAGCGGAGTTTATCCCTCCCCTCCTCTTTCAGGCTGGCATTGAGGAGGAGGAGGAGGTCTGCGGCAGGGACACCGAGCTGCAGAATGTCAATGCCAGAAGTGGCCTTTCTCATGGAAATCAGGTGTGGGAGTCCGGCATTGTCCGTGCAAGAAAGAGAGACGTGGCTTTTCCTTTTTTTTTTTTTCCTCTCCCTTTCTGGGAGATTATGTTTGAACTGATGAGCTCTGGCTCCCTCATGCCTCACCAGTGCCAGATCCTTCCTCAGGATTGATTTCTCCATCTCCTCCCTCACCTACATTGTTGCGCCATCTCCTCTTCCTCATGTCCGATTAGTCATTACGGTCTTATGTTGCCATTTTCAAGATTGCATGGATAAAAATGAGAAATAAGTGGATTTGACATGAATTTACTCAAGCCAAGGACCGTATTTATCTACCCCAGTATATGGGACACAAGCACTGATTGTACCATTTCACCCCAAAGGAGGAAAGGAAGTATCGCCCCTGCCAAACTGGAGGGCAACAGGAGATGTGCAGGAAGGAAACCCCTCCCCAGGGGACACGTCGGTGTCCTATCGACATATCCCTGGTGGGATATTTAATTTCTGCCCTTCCCAAAAGCTTGCTGTTCAGTGGCTTTCTCCTGATTTGACTCCACAGGGATTTTTTTGGGGGGGGAAATGAGTAACAAGGACACTGCAGTTTTCCACCGTTGCAAGTATGAAGGTCCAAGTCCTGGTGTCTTAATATGCAGCTCATGGTGGCTGCCAGTCACACCGGCCCCAGACGGTTGTCTGCTACATTACAATAAGGTCACCCCTGGTTCCTGATGACTGACCACACTCATTCCCTTTCACAGCCCCATGAGCCGGCCACATCAGGCTCATGGTTTGGAGACTGGAAGGAAAAAAGAGACCTATGAAAAAAAGAACACCAGATTATAAGAAATAAGCCATGTCACAAATTCAGTGATAGTTAAAAAACCTCTCAAAAATAATTTCCTTATTAGATCTCTGCCTTCAAATGAGCAAGCCCCATGCCCCGTATGAATTCATGGCAGATCCTGGTCTTGCTGTGACAGGGTTTAAACTGGTTTGTTAATACTCGGGGAGAAAGGCATCACGCATTTCAAAGGCGGGGAAACGGTACCTGTGGCCTTTTGTGCACCTTCAGGAAGGGTTTGCTGAGTGCATCTCGGTGTGTGTTTCTGAGGAGCGTTGGACTGTATTTCTGAGTGAATATTTCTGATTAAAAATCGTTTGAAACTCTCGCTTTGGAGCTATGACGGATAATGTAGCACGTACAAAGTATGCAACGTGTTCTGGGCTCCCCAGTTCAAGGACAGAGACTGCTGGAGAGGGCACAGCAGAAGGCTACAAAGATGATGAGGGGCCTGGAGCATCCATCTTATGAGGAGAGGCTGAGGGACTTGGGTCATTTTAGTCTGGAGGAGAGAAGACTGAGGGGGGAACTGATCAATGCTTATAAATACTTAAAGGGAGGGTGTCAAGAGGATGGGGCCAATCTTTTTCAGTGTTGTCCAGTGACAGGACAAGAGGAAATGGGCACAAACTTGAATGTAAGAAGTTCCACCTAAACATGAGGAGGAACTTCTTTACTTTGAAGGTGGCAGAGGACTGGAACAGGCTGCCCAGAGAGGTGGTGGAGTCTCCTTCTCTGCAGACATTCAAAACCTGCTTGGACACGTTCCTGTGCAACCTGCTCTGGGTGGACCTGCTTTGGCAGGGGGGTTGGACTAGATGATCTCCAGAGGTCCCTTCCAACCCCATGTGATTCTGTGATTCTGCGTGTCAGGCAGATGAAAGACGCCGTGTAATTGCTAATTGATAGCGTAGTTAAATACCATCTACTTATCTGGAGGTAGAGCCTGCAATACGGAACGTGCTCTTAGTGCCCGGCACCTTTCAGGACACATGGCACAAACCCAAAGACCTCCGTGCCACCAGCCGCGTGTCGTGCGTGTGTCACCCTTTTCACAGCTGTCACCCTTTTCACAGCATTTTTTTTACACATAAAAAATGTATGCAGGCATTGTGTAGTGAGGCATCGGGACGGGCACCCTGCCATATGTTGTACATATTATGTAGACAATATCAGCGCCAAATATTTTGGGGAAATTAAGTGCCATTGCCCACATGCTCCCCAAACAATGGGAACGTGCTGGCAGTTGTGGGACCGGGGAAGCGGCCAGATCCTCGGGGAATACTGAAGGCCCATGGGATGAGGAGCAACACTAGAGATGGAAAGGAGAAGGCAAACTGTGATGGCACCAGCTTGGCTTTCGTGTGTGTGTGTGTGTGTGTGCGCACACAGAGAGAAGGCGGCATTAAATTCGTGTGTTAAGGTTTCCCTTCTCCCGCAGGGAAGGAGCCACATGTGCAGCCTTCACAGGGTCATAGAGTCATCCCGGTTGGAAAAGACCTTTAAGAACATCAAGTCCAACCATTAACCAGGCACTGCCAAGTCCACCACTAAGCCATGTCCCTCAGCACCTTGTCTACACATCGTTTCAATACCTCCAGGGATGATGACTCCACCACTTCCCCAGGCAGCCTGTTTCAGTGCTTGACAACCCTTTCCATGAAGAAATTTTTCCCAATATCTAATCTGAACGTCTCGTGGTGCAACTTGAAGCCGGTTTCTCCTGTTCCTTGGAGAAGAGACCAACCTCCACCTTGCTACAGCCTCCTTTCAGGTAGTTGTAGAGAGCGGTAAGGTCTCCCCTCAGCTTCCTTTTCTCCAGGCTGAACAACCCCAGCTCCCTCAGCTGCTCCTCATAGGACTTGTTCTGCAGACCCCTCACCAGCTCCGTTGCCCTTCTCTGGACCCGCTCCAGCACCTCAATGTCTTTCTTGTAGTGAGGGTCCCAAAACTGGACACAGGACTGGAGATGGGGCCTCACCAGTGCCGAGTGTTCCTCCTGCTCCTGCCCCACACCCCTCACACAGAATCACGGAATCACATGGGGTTGGAAGGGACCTCTGGAGATCATTGAGTCCAACCCCCAGCTCCCACTGCAAGACCTTCATTTCCCCTCTGACACCTTCTCCCGCACGCTCCACCACCCATCGCCCTCCGACAGTGCCCACTGACATCGCTGGGGCTCGCGGGGTGACGGGGCTGGGCTGCAGGCTGGTGGTGGCTGTGACACAGGACACGGGACAACGTGAGTTACACGCGCAGTGTGCACACAGACAGTGCACAGCATGGTCCATAAAGACCATCTGCTCCATGCGTCAGGCACCATCCACACCACGCACCACCCACACCACGCACCATCCACACCACACACCACCCACACCATACACACCACCAGCACCACGTACCCCTGCACCCCGTACACCACACATCACACACAGCGTGTATCCTGCCCGCCCCACGCACCGGTGCCCCACGCGCACCATACACACATACACACCACACATACCGTACACAGGCACACACCATACACACGCACACCATAGACACACACACCATACACACATATACACCATACAGACACACGCATGCACACACACCATACATACATGCATATATGCACACCATATGCACATATACACACATGTGCACACACAACACATACATGCACACACATACATACACACCATACATACACGCACACACATACACATACATACACACCATGCATACATGCATACACATACACACACATACACACACCAAACATACATACACACACGTATACATACATACACACACAAACACATACACATACATATACACACCATACGTACATGCACACACACATGCACACACCATACATACATACACACACATATACATACATATACATACACACCATACATACATGCATACACACACATACACATACATACACACATACACATACACACACCATACATACATACACACACGTATACATACATACACACATGTATACATAGACATACATATACACACCATACGTACATGCACACACACATGCACACACCATACATACATACACACACATATACATACATATACATACACACCATACATACACGCACACACATACATACACATACACACCATACACACATGCATACACACACATACATATACACACCATACATACATGTATACACACACATACACACATGTGCACACACCATATATACACATACACACACCCACCCCTCATACACACATACATACATGTACACACACCCCATACACACACACCCCCACACCATACACACACACACCATACGCACATACATACACACACACCATACACACACACCCCCACACCATACACGCACACACACATACATACACTCACCATACACACACACACACCCCATACACGCACACACGCCCCATACACACACACACCATACACACACACCCCCACACCATACACACACACACCATACGCACATACATACACACACACCATACACACACACCCCCACACCATACACGCACACACACATACATACACTCACCATACACACACACACACCCCATACACGCACACACGCCCCATACACACACACACACACACACACATATACACACACACATACATACGTACATACATACATACATACACACACTCCCGGCGCGCGCTCATTGGCCGAGCCGGAGGCGGCCCCTCCTCTCCCGGCGGCGCGTGCGCGCGCGCGTGTGTGGGAGAAGGCGGGGGGGCGAAGAGGGAGGGAGGACACCGGGGGCGGGCAGCGCGCGCGCGAGGTGGAAGGGGGCGGGGATTGGTTGCCATGGGAGTGACGTCAAAGTGTGTCGGGGACAGGGAGCGGAGACACGGAAAAGGTCAAACTAAAGGCGAGGAGCGGACGCGGGCGCC